>NC_080542.1:18121782-18389282 GCF_028640845.1 Ahaetulla prasina
CATTTGTCAGAAATGGTGTAGGTCTCCTGCTTGAGTGGGGAGTTGGACTAGATGACCTACAAGGTCCCTTCCAACTCTGTTAATCTGTTAACTGTGCAAATTTAAGACTTGCATGACATATAAGAGATTGGACAACCATTTGTCTGAAATGGTATAGAGGTTCCTGCTTGAGCAAGGAGTTGGACTAAAAGATCCCTTATTGGCAATTATTAAGTCTGGGGTGTTACGTGGCAGGTACTTGTCTGTTTGAATTTTAAAGTCCCAGAGTATTTTAGCTTCTTCATTTTCTATTTGTCTATTTTGCAGTCCTAACAGTTCTTGCTTGCAGCAAATAGTATTTCTTTGAAGATCTTCCAAAGCACCATTGTTGCTATTTTTCATGCCAATGTCTGTAGTCAGTCTATATGATTTTCAGGTTGCAGCTTTTTTTCATTAATTAAGAAATTAATAGGGTTGGAAGAGACCTTGAAGGTCTTCTAGTCCAACCATCTGCTCAAGCAGGTGACCCTATGCCAATCCAGACAAGTGCTTTCCAGTCTCTTCTACAGTGATGGAGCACCCACAACTTCTGAAGACAAGTCAGGGTCCTTGAGTGGCTCAGACTGCTAAGACAGTCTGTTATTAACAGCAGCTGCTCGAGGTTGACTCAGCCTTCCATCCTTTATAAGGTAGGTAAAATGAGGACCCAGATTGTTGGGTGGGGGGCAATAAGTTGACTTTGTAAAATATACAAATAGAATGAGACTATTGCCTTATACACTGTAAGCCGCCCTGAGTCTTCGGAGAAGGGTGGGATATAAATGTAAATTAAAAAAAAAAAATTACTGCAGGTTCAAGTCCCACCAGGCCCAAGGTTGACTCAGCCTTCCATCCTTTATAAGGTAGGTAAAATGAGGACCCAGATTGTTGGGGGCAATAAAAAAAAGCTGACTTTGTATATAATATACAAATGGATGAAGACTATTGCTTGACACAGTGTAAGCCGTCCTGAGTCTTCGGAGAAGGGTGGGATATAAATGCAAATTTAAAAAAAAGTCATTCCACTGGTTAATTGTTCTCACTGTTAGATAATGTCACCTCAGTTCTAGATTGCTTCTCTTCTTGTTTAGTTTCCATCCATTGTCTATAGAGATTCTCAGGCATCCAAGGTGCTTTTTCAAAAGGCAACTGCACTTTCTTGTATTTCCTTGAAGATGTTTCACTTCTCATCCAATGGATTCCATCCATTGTTTCTTGTCTTGCTTTCTGGTACTTTGGAAAATAGGTTGACCCATCTAGTCCTCCTAAAATTGGGACATAAACCTGTCTTAAGTAACAAGTTGTTAGTGTTTTTTCCCCCACCAATTAAATCACTTCCAGATCTTTTTTCGTTAATAGGAAAATAAAAGAGTAATCTTACCATGTTTTGTCTTTCTGTTTGACTTTAATATTGCTAGATGCATGGGCTGGGTATGCTTGTTATCTAATTTATTATTACAGAGTTAATATCTCAATGTATCAAGGAAGATTAAAGGGAAAAAAGAGCCAGATGTTCTTGTTAACTAGCAATGCTTTTAGAAACAGCTTATTCTTCTGCAACTCTTCACTGTTGATTGTTCATTAAACTTTCCCTTTCATAGTCCCGCCTTTCCCCATGAGATTAAATTATGAAGTATTTTGGTACTTTGTTCCCTTTCTTTTTGTTTTCCTCCAAACACAAATTCTACAGAGGAGAAAAGTCAATACTCAGAGAAAGCTGTGTCTGCTTTATTTTTCTGCAAAGCAACTGAGAAAAATCAAAAGGGAGACTGATACAGCCCCAGAGTTTCAGGTGAGATACTAAAATGGTTAGAGATTTTCTCTGGGCCATGATGGGTGGAAGGGGAAGTAAGATCAAGAATCATAAGGGGCAGAAAATGTTTTTGAAGGCATCTAGGCCGACCTCCTAGACAACCTTGATGAACAGTCATAAAACCAAAATTGGAAGGGGCATTTGGATTATTGCATTCAATCCATTCCACAGGATCCCTAGTAGGATCTTTTTATCTTCCACTTCAGCTTCTCTAAAGCAGAAGTTTCTTCTTCCCTATTTTGACATCTAAATGCATTTCCCAGGTTTGGCTCAAATCTACTTCCCTATAATATCTACCTACTGTATGGAATCATTGATCTCTTGGGTCTAAGAGATCTGGAAATTTCTCTTCTCTTCTCTTTTTCTCTGGAATCCTGGAAGCGTGCCCATTCTTTTGTCTTCCTGTTCATTTGATTCTTCTCCAAAGATTCTCCTGGGAAATATTAAGTTAAGCAAACAGTGGCTAATGTGAGTCACTTTAGAAGTCAATAGGTGAAGATTTTATTTGTTTTGTTCCAAAGGGTGGTGCTTGATATCTACTTTTATAGATATCTTTTTTTCCCCTTTTCTGCTTTGACTACTGTTTTATAACTCTTGCTTTTTGATACATTCTTGAAGATTGATAAAAAATATTGGAACAAAATCCATCTGGCTGAGTTCCAATCCAGGAGAAAGGCACTGGAAATAAAATGGAGGATGGAGGCTGATTGGAAAGAAAGGTTCTCTTTATTGATGAAGCAGAACCACCAACCACGTGTGATTCAGGGACAGCTGACAAAATGGAGTTGAGAGTGGGTGGGTTTTTATACCTTCTTTGGCCTTTGTAGTTAAATTTCCTGTTCAAATATTTTCCATTTTGTCAAAAATAGGAAGGTTCATTTCAGTGATAGATATTTTAATGACTGTTAGCAGATACTCATGTATCTTCTCAGCTGATTATGAACAACCTGATCAGCTGTGGCAGAGCATGTTGTTCAAGGGATATGGCCTTGGGATCCCATTCCTTCTGAATAGAGAATATGGAAAACTTTCATATATACATACAAAAACACATACACATGCACACACACACGCGCACGCACGCACACACACACACACACACACACACATATATATATATTGCTTTGTGTTGGGATTGGAGGGGGGCGCAGCAGCCAGTGGTGCCAGCATGGTCTGGCCTCCAATCCCCACACAAAGCAAGCTGACACATGCCAGGAACACATGACAAGATCTCAGACTCAGAGCCAAACCAAAACCTGGGATGCTGCATCACAGCCATCTGCTCAAGACATCACATCACAGAACTCCAGAGGCCACAACACCAAAGCTCGGGAACAAAAGACTAGGACCATACACACACAGGATGCTGTGAGGCAGCCGGCCAATCTGCAAACACTCACTCCATCTACCAATCAAGATGCAACCACACAACTAACCAACCCGCTCACAGCAACCCTCCCCACCTCCCCATCAATATTTATAGAGAGACGGCAGCTCCGACCATGCTTTGCTCACACAAGCACGAAGCCGAAAGCACCAGCCTGAAGATGATGAGTGAGACCTCGTCGAAACATTGAATATGCCAAGACCTACACACACACACACACACACACACACACACACACACACACACACACACATTTTATAAACAAACAAACATTTGTTGGTGTTTTCTTCATGGGTCAATCTTTTTGTTGTTTCTTCTTTCTTCCTTTCAATTTGATCTATTATAATTTTTTCTTCCAGGGGTATTTTCTCTCTTTTCTAGTTTTGTGCAAAAACAATTTGTGCTGCTGTTATTACATGTATAATCAAATAAATATTTTCTTTACTGGTTTTCTCTGGGAGAATACCCAATAAGAACAGCTCCAGTTTTAAATCAATGTGTTGTTGGGTCATTTCTTCTAACCATACCTTTATTTTCTTCCAATAATTTTTAGCTTCTGAGCATATCCACCACATATGATAATATAATCCTGGTAACTGGTGACATTTCCAACATTTAGCTGATTTATCTTTAAACATTTTTGCCAATTTTTCAGGAGGCCTATGCCATCTATAAAACATTTTATATTGATTTTCTTTATATGCAGTGGACATTGTTAATTTGTAGTTCCTCTCCCATAACTGTTGTCATTTATCTAAATCTATTGAGTAAAGAGTCTGGAAAACTTTCATTGGTTTGCTTCCACTGGAAGGGGTGTAGCCTCTATAGAAATTCCATGGAGGAGCTTCCAAGGAAAATTCCCTAATTTTGACAACAGGGAAAGTTGTCAAAATTAGGATTTTCCATAATAGCTAACATAGAAAGGTCCTTTTCAGTGCTAGATATTTCAACCACTGGTTTCAGATGGAGGTATTCATGCATCTTCTCCCTTTCTTCTGTGGCAACAGCTGATCATGCTGTTCAAGCGATTTGGCCTTGGGCTCTTCATAGTCCTGTCCTGATGCTGGGCACCTTCGCTGTTGACTACCCAACCTTCCTGAGGCAGCACTACAATAACCCCAAGAGCAATGTGCACAAAAGTTACTGCAATGCAATGATGCAAAGCCGAGAGATGACCAGCCCCAATTGCAAGCCGTTGAACACTTTCATCCATGACACAAAATCACTGCTGTGTGTGGAAGTGAAGGAACACCTTTTGGAAATGGATTGCGACGTAGCCGGCGGCAGTTCTGGGTCACGACCTGCAGAATGAGAGGATCCTCTATTCTCCCTCCTTGTGAATACAGGGAAACCACTTCGCCCAGATATATTGTCATTGCTTGTGAGAACAGGTTGCCTGTGCACTACGAGGAAGGTCAGATTTAACAGTATCTGAAGATGATCCGGGTGGATCAGATAGTGTCATCCTCAAGGTGGATGGTCTTCCATGGACAAGATCTCATTTTCTTCTGATCCTGTGGCTCATTTCTTGCAGGCTTTTTCATGATTGTTACCATTGTAATCTACCTAAATATTTGCCCTGCTTTCATTTTGTCTCTTTACCCTTCAGCCAAGGGTAAAGATTCAGAAGCCTGAATATCCTAAATGTTATGTAAACCCACAATAATCAATTCCTCTACCAAATGCTTTTAAATAAATGAATAAGAAAGAGTTGCATCGCATCTCTGTTGTTTGTATAGCCTCATTTCTTCGTAAATATTTTTTGCTTTTTTCAAAGAGATGGTGATCAGATTCATCATGCATTAAACTTACCAAAATTTCTCCTCTTATGAAATAGTTCTTAATTAGTTCTCCCTGAACACATCAGGGTCCTGTTTGTGATGGTCCCCAAATTTTATTCTTTTTTTAAAAACATGAATGGCTCTTCTGAGCCTTTTGTAGTTCTTGATTTTTTACTTGGAAGGGATGCAAAACCAACCAGCAGAAAGGGAAAGTATAGTACAATTAATACTTCACATAAGCCTTTGTGAACCAGTGTCAGGCAATCCTAGATCTAGCGGCTATCTTAGAAAGACACTCAGGCCTTTCCTCATTGCTCAGCCATTTTAGAGGCACTCCTCTGGCAACGGCAAGGCCGATGTGAGCTGGCAAGATGGTGGCCACCAAGGAGACAAAAAAGTCTTTAGAGTCCATAAACTCTAGGCTTCAGCTGGTTATGAAAAGTGGTAAATATGTACTTGAATCTAAACAAACTCTGAAAATTATTCAGCAGTGTAAAGCCAAGTTGATTATCCTAGCCCAGGGTGTCAAACTCAAGGTCCGCAGGCCGGATCAGGCTTGCGGGGTATTTCGATCTGGACCGCAGGGCCACCCTGGAAAAATGAAGGACCAGCCCACGGTGCCTCTGCCAGTGAAAATGGAGCTCACTGAGTTTCATTTTCCCTGGCAGAGGGTTGCAGGAGGCCGTCACAGCCAAAAACGGAGCTCAGGAGCCCATTTTCGCTGACAGAGTGCTCAGGCCACCACAGGCGCCCCTCACACGAGTGACGTTGAGCTAGCCATGCCCACCCTGGCCACGCCCATCCGGGGCCCCCAAGGTCAAACACAAACCTGATACAGCCTTCGATGAAATCAAGTTTGACACCCCTGTCCTAGCCAATAACTCTCCTGCTTTGAGAAAATCAGAAATTGAATATTATGGCCAAAACTGGTATTCATCACTACAGTGGCAACAATATTGAACTGGGAACAGCTTGTGGGAAATACTACAGAACAGCGGTCACCAACTGTTGATTCATGGACCACTGGTGGTCCACGAGAAAATTTTCATGGTCCTCAGAAAACTTATTTGCATTTTTTATATTGCACTAAATCAGGGGTCCTCAAATTATGGCCCCTGAGACAGAAACTTGAAATGAATGTTTGTATTGCTGCAGAGAGTCTTCCCTTTGGGGGCCTTTTTGTGTGGATCAGAGGGGGGCAGAAATTCCGACTTGGGGTCTGCTTCGGCCTCCTGGTGCAGGGCTTTGTGCGAAGGCTGGAGGGAAGTGCTATTGGTGGTAAAGAGCCGGAGGACTTTGTTCCAGTGGGACTGCATCATGGCCTGGAACTGGCTGACCATCTCAGCCTGCTGAGCCTCCAGGTACCGGTACCTGGCTTTGCACTTCTGCAGGTCTTTCCTCTGCTTGGAAAGCCTATGCTTCTAGTCCTCAATGAGGTGCTTTTGCTGATCCTCCTTCTCAGCCAGATCCAATTTGAACTGAGCCAGCTGTTTTGGCAACTCTTTCTCATGGTGGCTGCTTAGCTTCAGCAACTGCTTCCTGTTGGGGCCCTAAGGAGCCCGGGTGGGGAGGCGAGGAGTAGCTGGGAGCAAGTAGAGGCTGGCAAGGCACCCTTCAACGTGAGTGATATTGAGTTGACCACGCCCACCCAGTCACATGCTCACCTAGCCATGCAAACCCAGTCAATCATTAGGCAGATCATATTAGTGATCCACGGGATTTAAAATTATGAATAGTGGTTCCTGAGCTCCGAAAGGTTGGGGATTCCTGCTACAGAGTATGTACACTTGCTATAATTGACCCAGGTGACTCTGACATCATTAGAAGCATGCCAGAGCAAACCAATGAGAAATAAAATTAATAAACTTTAAATTTTGTGTAATAAAAAAAGAAAAGAAACTCAGCTATCACAACGGCAGACACCACTGCAAACAGAATCAGGGAAGATTTACCTATCTTAATTCCATTTTTCCTTGTATCATGCCTAGTGCAAAGAACCAAGGGCAACACAAGCAGCTATTTAGAATAGTTTCTTTACTATTGTTCACCTATAGACAGGACTCTGGTCAGATTAAAGCACAAATCTGCATCAGAATTACCGGTATATATACCCTGAAAAAGGTTGGAGTGTGTCCACCCTTTCCTGCATACCAAGGACTTCAGGCTGAGCTGCCATTTTGCTCTTTAGGAAGTTACTTCAAGGAGTTACCTCAGAGTAGTTTATTGTTGCTCAAGATAGGAATCTTGCCAGACAAAAGGACAAGCTACATAAGTATTAGATATATCCTTAAAAGGAAGATCCTGCTTTGTACCACCTTCCACCACGTATCACCTCTGTGATGTAGCTGTAGGTAAAGGGGTAGAAGCAAAGAAACAGAGTTTTGAATCGTTTTCTAGTTTGCTTCTGTTCCAGCTTGGCTTTTCAGGGACAATCTCCACACATGAGCACAGTATTTGCACAGGGGCTCCCCTGTTCTCTAAACCACCAAAATTAAATTAACCCTTTTGCTTTAGCACCAAAGCATGGACGAGCCACTCCAGCTGGGCTAATATAATGTGCTGACTGTATATTAGTCAGAGGATGCTAAGCAGTCTGCAGCATGTAACATAACACCATAATAAAATTATAACATCATCTCTTGTTAACCATTACAGGGTAGTCTGTTAGAATTCTCTTTATATATGGAACCACTGATCAAAGAGTACTGTCACCATGTGCTTTACTGCTCAACTATTTTAACTGTAACAGGAAACTCTACTTAGAACAAAAGAGCATAGAGTATATACCATAGATCCAAATTTGAAACACTGCCATCTACTGACTAAATATTACTGTAGTTATTGCATAAAAATATATTCTCGAAATGAATTCCAACATAGCCCTCGACTTACAATCATTTGTTTGGTGACCATTCAAAGTTACAGTGGCACTGAAAAAGTGACTTATGTCTGTTTTCATATTTACAACCATTGTGGCATCTCCATGGTCATGTGATCAAAATTGGGATGTTTGGCAGTTGGTTCATATTTATGATGGCTGCAGTATCCTAGGATCAAGTGATCATCTTTGTCCAGTATGCAGATTTATTATTATTTTCATCCAAGGATGCAGCTTAGATTTTTCTCAGTGTTAGCTGTACACAAGTCCCCTCCCTAGCAGTCCTCCTAAAATTGGCCTGTAACAACTGTTAAATAACAAGTTTTCATGTTTTATTTTTTCCTCACCCTCTAAATCACTTCCAGATGTTTTTTCTTCCCATTGTTAAGAGAGACAGAAAAAAAAGTTAAATTAACATGTTTTCTTTAACTTCGTCAGCTGCAGGAGAAACTATGCTTATTACCTAATTTATTATTACAGAGTTACAATTCCAACACATCAAAGGAAATTTTAAAAAGAAATGGGCCAGATGTTCTTAATAACAAGCAATAACTTTTTAGAACCAGCTTTCCTTTTTGATGGTCTCGCCTTTCCGCAAAGGGGCCAATTGCAAAATATTTTGGCACTTTAGGATTTTCGTGGAATTTGTTTTCTTCCTTTCTCTTTGCCTCCACCCACCTCTACAAAGGAGAAAACACAGCTCAAAGAGAAAGACGTGTCTGCTTTTTTCCTGCAAAGCAACTGAGAAAAATCAAAAGGGGGAGCGATCCAGCCTCAGAGTTTCGGGTGAGTTCCTAAAATGTCTAAAGATTTTCTCTGAAGCATGGTGGATAAAGGGGGAAGATAAATCAAGAATCAGAAGGAACAGGAAAAAATTGGAAGTCATCTAGGCCGACCTCCTAGTCAGCTTTGATGAACTATCAGAAAAGTTGAAAAAGGCATTTGGATTCTTACATTCAATCCATTCCATAAGATCCCCAACTACATCTTTCTAGCTTCCACTTCAGTTTCTCTAGAGCAGAAGTTGCTTCTTCCCTATTTTGTCATCTAAATGCATTGCCCAGGTTTGGTTCAAATCTACTGTAATTTCTGCATATTGTCTGGAATAATTGGACTAGGAGATCTGAGTTCTTTCTATCCTTTGTTTGTTCTGTAAACATGGGTATGCATTCAAACTTCATCTTTACATTCCTTTTTAGTTCCTCTTCATTTGATTCTTCTTTAAATACCCTCCTGAAAACTTGTGATTTTTAAGTGTAGGGAGAAAAATCTATCTAGTTCAGTTCCAAGCCGCGAATAAAATGGAGGCTGCTTCAGAAAGAAAATTTATAGATAAATGTAATGTATTTGAATTTTAGGAGGGAAATTTGGGCGAGAAAATGCACGTTGCTGATTGGCTGATGCCTCAGCCAAATTACTATTTAAAGAGGGGTTTTGCCTGTTGTTCTTCGCTGGGATCACAATAAATCAAAGAGCTGTCGTCACTTGTATCGTCTCCTGCCTCTTCATTGCTCGAACATAACAATAAACAGGACTACAGTGTGCAGCTCTGGGACAGCTAACAAATTAGCTTGATGACTGCAAGTTTTTGAAATGCTGCAGGGATTGTGTGATATAGTGAACCTGGTGTCTTCTACTATGTCAATGGTGGCGGGTTACTCATATTATGTCCTAAAACAGTGGTAGTCAACCTGGTCCCTACCGCCCACTAGTGGGCAGTCCAGCTTTCATGGTGGGTGGTAGGGGTTTTGTCCGCTACTGAAGCACTTTCCTTTTTTTTTAATTTAATTGACTTTTTAAAAAATTTTCACGGCATTATTTAAAAACATTTTCATTAGGTTTCCATAAAATTCCCCGTGACAATTTAAATTTCTGAAAATATACTATTTTTATCGCCTGTGCATAAGTTTAGTTCACGTTACATAAATGAAACTAAATGGCGCTATAGTGCGACTGCAAACAAAAGAGCCTCGTCCCAGAATAGCTCGCACATCTCCTCCCACACTACCCAGCTGTAACAGACAAGCAGAGCTGGTAGCCGGTGCCCCCCCAAACCCAATCCATGATGCGCAAGAGGCATGCGCAGACAACGATACTTGGCACATTACTGTGAAACCGGTGGGCAGTTAGAAAATGTTACTACTAACAGAGATACAAAAGTGGGTGGTAGGTATAAAAAGGTTGACCACTGCTGTCCTAAAAGGTCACATCCTCAGAATCTGGGTGGGGGAGGGATGTAAATTTTGTCCTGTCTTTAGAATTTGGGTGGGGAGGGATGTATATTTTAATCTTATCGCTGGAGGTGAAGGTGTTTTGTTTCTGAATAAGCGGGGCCAGGATTTCTTAATGGGCATCTGCTGTAGGCTATTAATAAATACTTGGAGCTGCTTTCTGCCTCTAAAAACATGTTTCTCCATTTATCCTTTGCGGAAGTATAATTATTCTACTTCTTTTAATATCTCCCAAAATATTTCATTCTCTGGGGGCAGGGAGGCTTCCCACATAAATTCAGCCAACAATGCCTAATGCCTAACTACTTTATAGGTCAAGAAATATATTTTTCCTCTTTTCCAAAGAGTATTTTGATATTTACTTTTATTGATTTTTTCCCCTTTACTGCTTTGATTAATATTTTTAATTGCTCCTTCTATTAGACATATTCTTGAAAATTGATGAATCTCTCTATATAAAGGTGAAATACCACTCACGCATCATCACAAAATCTCCAGAACAGTAAAGCCTATAAACTTGAAATTGAAACATGTATGTTCCTCTTGGCTTCTAGGTGCTTGCTAAGAAAGGATTTTTTGAAATGACCATCAAATTGTTAGTATTTCTTACATTATTATTAACACACTCTGATGCTAAGGAGTTAAATGTTCTCCTCCCCCTCCCCACCTGAAAAGAACTCTGTTCCAACTGCCACTTGGGCGTGGGCGCGGCCAGTGCATGACTCATCCAGTTTGCAGGCTGGGAGTTTAGACATTTTACTCCTCACCTGAAAGGGAGAGAAAGGGATAAGATAGGAGAGGCCTCTGTGGGGCAAGCCTGAAGGAGAGAAGTGTATAGGAGAGGATCAATGGGGCCAGCCTGAGGGAGAGAAAGGGATAGGAGAGGCCGATAGTAACTACTTATTAACTGTCAAGATGTAAGTATCGATTTATCAAGCCCGATCATATAGTTTCGTAGTGGAGTACAAGTACCCAGCTAGTATTTTAAAAAGAAATCTTGTAAGACAAGCGGTTTTATGCAGCTTAATCTTAAAGGGTACAGAAAAGGGGACGAATGGTTAATAGAAAATCCTAACTCATGTCTTTTTTCTTTCTTTCAGTCTTTGGCCTATTTATTCTCTCTTCCCTTTCAACTTAGAGTTATTTGGATATAAAATTGTCAGCAGTGCATGAGCAAATAGTCCATGTAGCTCAACAAGATCAAAGTCAATAAAAATAAAAATGTTGTTAAACTGGTACTGCAGTAGTAGAGTAGTAAGGAAAATATCAACTCTGTTCTTTTTTATATAGGTAGTCCTTGGCCTATGATCACAATTGAGGCCAATATTTCTGTTGTTAAGTGAGGGAGTTGTTAAGTGAGGGAATTGTCTGGTGGCTCAACAGATTAAGCAGTCTGTTATTAACACAGCTGCTTGCAATTACTGCAAGTTCAAGTCCCACCAGGCCCAAGGTTGACTCAGCCTTCCATCCTTTATAAGGTAGGTAAAATGAGGACCCAGATTGTTGGGGGCAATAAAAAAAAGCTGACTTTGTATATAATATACAAATGGATGAAGACTATTGCTTAACACAATGTAAGCCACCCTGAGTCTTCAGAGAAGGGCGGGATATACATTCAAATTAAAAAAAATAAAAAGTGTTAATCCTCATTTTGCAACCTTTCTTGCCACATTTGTTAGGTATTAGGTGATTCACTGCAGTTAAGTTAGTTAAGTTAATTGTTAAGTTAGTAATGAATGTTGTTAAACGAATATAGCTTCCCCATTGACTTTGCTTGTCAAAAGATCGCAAAAGATGATCACATGACCCTAGGACACTGCAACCTTCATAAACATGAGTCAGTTGCCAAGCGTCTGAATTTTGATCACTTGGTTGAAGTGATGCTGCAATGGAAGTAAGTGTAAAAAATGGTCATAAGTCACTTTTTTCAGTGCCGTTGTAACTTTGAATTGTCACTAAAGTCAAGGGCTACCTGTAATTGGTTGTAATTTGGAAATCCAGCAAGTTCTGACAGGATCTGGAGAGCTGGCAGTGGAAATTTTGAGTAGTTTGGAGAACCAGCAAATACCACCTCTGGCTGGCCAGAGTGGGGAGGGAATGGGGATTTTGCAGTATCCTTCCCCTGCCACGCCCACAAAGCCACACTCACAGAACCGGTAGTAAAAAAATTTGGATTTCGCCACTGAATTTGGGGCATTGGTTTTGCTTTTGCCATGGACCATTCTAGGAAAAAAATATACTCCACTGAATTGACTATTCATTTCCTTCCTAGAACCTATTCTCTTGTAACAATCTAAGACGAAGGATATCAGAGCAGCTCAGCCAGTGCCTGGAGAACAAGGCAGTGGTTTGCATCCAGCCACTTAGGAATAGCCAACATTTATCTAAAGCCCTTCTTTTTTTTTTTTTTTTTTTTTTTTTTTTTTTTATCCAAAAAGTTTTTATTGGTCAAAAAAGGTTTATACAAATACATATCAGGTATGGTAAATTTTCATTTTTCTTATACAAGATAAGAATTTTACTCAAAATTTTAAACACATACAACAGCCATATGGCAAGCAGGTGATACGAAGTAGCTAAGTTTATCAATCTTACATACGCAATAAAGAAGGGTCAAGAATAATCAGAATATCATACAAAGGAGAATAAGGAAAACCAACACAATACCAAATATCATTGTCACTTCCTAGTTTTGGATCTCAGAACTCTGGGTTCAGCCTGACCCAACTCCAGGGCCGCAACAGCGGCAGCCGCCTCCTCCCCATGGTCTATAACCTCCCCTTCTTCAACTCCTGGGTCATCTAATTCCAGGAGGGCTTTGTGTTCCTCCACGTAGGCCGCAGCCTCCGCAATTGTACTATCTAAAGCCCTTCTTGTCATTTTAGACCTCTTCAGAAATTCTGGAAGTCCAAAACCATCTCGGTTTCTGCCAATGGATAGTTTGGGGTGCAAATCTCACCCCGTTATCTATGGAGATTCTCAGTCATCTAGCTCATGGTTGTCCCAAAGGCAACTGGATTTTCTGGTGTGAAATTAATCTGTCTCATTCTTTCATTGAGAAGTTGGAGTTGCGCTTTCTGCAAGAAGTTCTCTGCCCTGTGTCACTTCACTGTTGAGCCCAGGCTGTTGGAGATGAGTCTATGCTCTCTGCATCTCAAATTGAAGCTCAAATGGTTCCTGTAGTCAGCAAATTTTCTGGAAATCCGTTCATGCTCCGGCACCATTTGAAAGGGTGTTTTCATCCCAAAGTGCATAGCTAAATGTCTATGGAGATTCTCAGTCATCCAGGTCATGGTTGTCCCAAAGGTTCTTTTTTCAAGAGGCAACTAGAAAACCTCGATATCAATTCTGTGATTTGTATTCTTTTCTCTTTTAGGTCTAGTTGACGCCATGCCTCGGATGTTGGCCTATTTGGTGTTGGTACTCTTTGTGTCATTGCTGCTGGGATCCTTGCCAACTCTTGCCCAGAGAGAAACTCGTCATGGCAAATTCCACCGGCAGCATGTTGCCGCAAAATCTAATAACGGAATGGATGCCCGGGTGTATTGCAACCTGATGATGCAACGAAGAGGAATGACGAACATCAAGTGTAAACCTTCCAACACCTTCATCCATGGCGAAGCCACAGCAGTGGATGCCATCTGCAACAATGGGGGGACTTTCTCAAGTGATAATTACTATGATAGCAATAGCGTCTTTGAGCTCACCGTTTGCCGTTTGACAGGGGGAGGAACCACTCCTCCCAACTGTAACTACCGAGGTAGGGTTAGCACCCAGCAGATCCGAATTGCCTGCGTAAATGGCCTGCCGGTGCATTTCAAACAAGCTCTTTAGAAATGTCAACAGCCATAGTTGGCTAGTTAGGGATTATATATCTTCAGCTGCTTTAGAAGCCAAGAGGTTTTCTTATTTTTACTGCAATGGTATATTTCAGTTACAATTTGCTCTTTGTTTCTCTCTCTCATTTCTTTCTACCTGCCTCCCCCTCTTCTTTCAGACTTCCTCTCCAACTGTTTTAGACAAGCTGGGGATCTCCAAATAGATTGGGGCTGTGATTCCTCACGATTCCCAGTCAACATGGCTGACAGGGACTCTGGGAGATGCAATGCAATTTTGGGGATCTGAGCTTTGGCAGGCCTTCATTTGGACACCATAACTGGACTTGCTGACCACAAGATGGCTGCAAAGTGATACAGAAAAATCTGCTGGGGAATTCTGGGTGTTGTAGTTTAGACATCTTAAAGTGGTCAGGTCTGAAAAATAGTCAGGTCTGAAGTTTTTGCTGAGGTCGAAATGACATTCAACCAAAATGTGGCAATAGAATATATTTAGATCTCTCTTTTTTGTTCTGTGCTGCCTTCTAGCGGCTCTGAATCAAAATGACTGTTGTATCCATCACAATGTTGATACAGCTTCTCTAACCTCATACTTTCGGGGAGGGGGGTTTCAGTGGTGGGATTCAGCCAGTTCGCACCACTTCGGGAGAACCGGTTGTTAACTTTCTGAGCAGTTTGGCAAACTGGTTGTTGGAAGAAATCATTAGGGCAGAGAACCGGTTGTTAAATTACTTGAATCCTACCACTGGTTTTTTTGCCTTCTGAGGAAAACCGAGGCTAATAATTCTGCACAGAAAACAGGATATTGGAATACTTAGCAGCCACCCAAACTAGCATTCTTCAGCTATGTGACTTAAATATCACGACTTCTTGCGTGACATGTGAGAAGTTATGATATTTAAAGTGCTACATGCCCAAATTATAGGGTAAGAGTTTTTGCCATAGGCATCTTTCATTTTAAAATAGACCACTTGCTTTCCTTCCTGGGGAAATGTGTTTTGAAGCATAATGCTGGTCTGTGATCATAATAAAAATTGAAGCATAATTTTAGGTACCCGGAGAAACAGAGGTGCTCTGAAATGTTTTTATAAATATAAAAAGGACAAATTCAATTAGAATTAATTTTACTTTAATTCAATTAAAATATATAA
Source organism: Ahaetulla prasina (assembly GCF_028640845.1). Classification (NCBI taxonomy): domain Eukaryota; kingdom Metazoa; phylum Chordata; class Lepidosauria; order Squamata; family Colubridae; genus Ahaetulla; species Ahaetulla prasina. The sequence continues at coordinate 18,136,878 of NC_080542.1, forward strand.
AGTAAATAAAAATTAATTAAATATTTTAAAATTTCAAATTAAATGAAAATTTAAGGTAGCTTTCTTTCAAAAAAATAATTTTCTGAAAGAAAGAAATACTTTTTTAAAAAAGAGAATTGAATTTCTGAGCCATTTCTTGTTCAGATTGATTCCTGATCACCTGAAAGGTTCTATAAGCTAATAAGTCCTGGGTGTTTTCAACCCCATTATGAAATGTTTGATGGGAAATCAAGAATGAAACTGTATGTTATTATTTCTGGGATTGATGAAAAGTGGAAAATATCAATTTATAGCTTATTCCTGAATCTTTTTCTTCTAGCAGCTTTATGCAATAAAGTCTTTGTTTACATACAGAATGGCATCCTGTTATGACTACTACAATTACTGTTGTTATTTGGAAATTTATATCTTTTTTTATCTGCTTTTTCATTATTTGCCAATTCCAAAAGTTGTGAAAATGCCTGTTGTTTTGGTCTACAAACATGTCACCCAATAACAACGTTGTTAGCTTAATGAGTTTAGATATTCTCTTTGAATGACTTAAGACACTTATTCACTACAATTCCCATAATGATACCCTTTCCTTTAGGGAAAAATACCTCAGATTCAGACTTCAGAAATGAGCTGAAAATCTGCAAAGAAGTCAATGGGGAAACCATTAAATTATTTAAAAGTAGGGCTACAGATCTGACCTGCAAAAATATGACCTGCCACTAGAGGGCATCACTATTTTAAAAATCCTTGTAAACCAGCATGGAAATCAGATATAGGGAGTCCTCGACTTACAAAAGTTCGCTTAGTGACTGTTCAGAATTACAACGGCAGTGAAAAAAGCGACTTAGCCCCATTTTTCACACTTGCAGCATCCCCATGGTCATGTGATTTACATGACAACTGATTCACATGACCTCATCTTCTGCAACAATCCAAACTCAATTTACGGACTACAAATTAAAGAACCTTTTTCAAACAGTGACCACTGCATGATTGATTTTCGTCTCAATATACGTCCATACTTAAATCGTCATAACAACAGAACTCCCAACTACAACTTCAAAAAAGCCAATTACGACCTTATAAACAACGATCTTTCATTTCTGAACTGGCAAAATCTGTTTGCAACCTGCATAACCGCTGATGACCTCTATAGAGTCTTCCTACTCGAAATCAATAGAGTCATTAAATTATATGTACCACGAATGACTACCATGTCCAAGAAAAACAAACTACCCATATCAATAAAAAAGCTTCAATCAAAAAAAAATCCCTCTGGAAAAGAAACAAAAAAGGCTATGTTACAAATTTCAAAAACCGCTACAGAAACATATGCAACCAAATAAAAACTGAATGCACAAATTACCACACCAAGCAAGAAGAGAACCTTCTACGCACAAATTCCAATCGTGCCTTTTATAATTTTGTCAACAATAAACTTAAAGATTCAAGATCCATCCCACCACTAAAAGATTCTAACAACAAAGAATGCAATGACGAAACAGTCAAAGCAAACCTCTTCAACATTTTCTTTGGCTCAGTTTTTGTTAACTCCGATAACACATACCCAACATTCCACAAACGAACCAGCAATGACTATGATGATTTAACTCATATAGATTTCACAGAAGACAACGTTGGTAAAGCTCTACACAACTTAAAACCATCGCTTTCTATTGGACCTGATGGACTTTGTGCATATTTCTTAAAAAAACTTTCCATTAATATAGCCGAACCCCTAAGTATTATCTTTGATAAAGCTTTCACTACCAGTTCTCTTCCCAAACTTTGGTCACTAGCCACAGTCATCCCCATCTTCAAAAAAGGAGACCCCAGCTTAGTCGAAAACTACAGACCGATCTCCCTTTGCTGCGTCACCTGCAAAGTCATGGAATCTATCATCAACCAATCCATTACCTCACACTTAGAAACTAACAACCTACTCTCCAACAAACAATTTGGTTTCAGGAAAAAGCTATCATGCAACTTACAACTTCTCCACTGCAAAAACATATGGACTTCAAATCTAGATCAAGGCAAATCAATAGATGCAATCTACATAGACTTCTGCAAAGCTTTTGACTCAGTAGTACATGATAAACTTCTCCTTAAACTAACATCCTATGGCATCTCAGGACCCCTCCACAAATGGATATCTGCTTTTCTGTCTAACAGACAACAAGTGGTCAAAATTGGCAATGCTTTATCAAATCCTGTTCCTGTCAAGAGTGGCGTTCCTCAAGGCAGCGTCCTTGGACCAACACTCTTTATACTATACATTAATGATCTTTGTGACCATATCTCAAGTAATTGTGTTCTCTTTGCTGACGATGTCAAACTATTTAACACCACAGACAACACTTCTATCATTCAAAACGACCTTGACCATCTAACCGCTTGGTCTAAAAATTGGCAGCTCCAAATTTCAACCAGCAAATGCTCAGTCTTACATATAGGAAAAAAGAACCCAAAAACTAAGTACATACTAGATGGACATTACCTTACAGACGACCCCCATCCCGTTAAAGACCTTGGAGTTTTCATGTCAAATGATCTAAGTGCCAAAGCCCACTGCAACTACATAGCAAAAAAAGCTCTAAGAGTTGTAAACCTAATTTTGCGTAGCTTCTTTTTCAAAAACACCACACTACTAACCAGAGCATATAAAACATTTGCTAGACCAATTCTAGAATACAGCTCACCTGTTTGGAACCCTCACCACATCTCTGACATCAATACAATTGAACGTGTCCAGAAATATTTTACAAGAAGAGTTCTCCATTCCTCTGAAAACAACAAAATACCTTATCCCACCAGACTTGAAATCCTAGGCTTAGAAAACTTGGAACTCCGTCGCCTTCGACAAGACCTAAGTTTAACTCACAGAATCATCTATTGTAATGTCCTTCCTGTCAAAGACTACTTCAGCTTTAATTGCAATAATACAAGAGCAACCAATAGATTTAAACTTAATGTAAACCGCTTTAATCTAGATTGCAGAAAATATGACTTCTGTAACAGAATCATCAGTGCTTGGAATACTTTACCTGACTCTGTGGTCTCTTCCCATAATCCTAAAAGCTTTAACCAAAAACTTTCTACTATTGACCTCACCCCATTCCTAAGAGGACCATAAGGGGCGTGCATAAGCGCACAAACGTGCCTACCGTTCCTGTCCTATTGTTTTTCTTTTCTTCTTCCTATATATGTTTACATGGTTATATACTATATAATCTTTTTGTATGATGTTGTGACAAAAATAAAAAAATAAAAAAATAAAAAAATAAGTATCCCAGAGTCATGTGATCCCCTTTTGTGACCTTCTGACAAGCAAAATCAGTGGGGAAGCCAGATTCACTTAACAATGGTTTTTCTAATTTAACAACTGCAGTGATTCACTTAAGAAATGTGATGACAAAAATCACAAAATTGGACAAACTCACTTAACAAATGTTTCTCTTAGCAACATAAATTTTGGACTCAGTTGTGGTCATAATTCGAGGACCACCTGTATTCACTTAACATCTACACAGGTTAACCCCGAGAATGCCTGGAGAAAGGAATGGTACCTTCTTCTGGCCTTTTACCTGTTTCTCTGAAAATAAGACATCCCCTGATAATAAGTCCAATCGGACTTTTGAATGCATACGCTAAGATAAGCCTTGCCTCGAAAATAAGCCCTCCCCAAAATATTTAAAGGAAGAGCTGGAAATCAGGTAAGATGACAAGAGGAGCCCCATCTTGCTCAATAATAAGACCTCCCCAAAAATAAGCCCGTGCACTTATTTCAGAATTCAAAAAAATGTAAAACAGGGTCTTATTTTCGGGGAAACATGGTAGTGATGCTTCTGCCAAGCACCTGGTTTTAACCTGCCTTGCTCTGTCTGGTCGAAATTGAACAGAATTAAGTGTGAGACTGGAAGAAATGCCTCTGTCCTGTATCAGTGGGGATGGAAAGAATCCCCTTGTTGCAACTGTGATGCTGATATGCAAACTGTTAAACATATTGTACAAGATTGCCTACCACATGGAGTCTCTGATTCTTCTAGAACACGGCTGTCAAAGTTGTGGGTCGTGGGCCAGATGCGTCATGCACTGGCCACGCCCACACCTGATTTAGCGAAGGAGGGGAAAGATGCAATATGTCATGTGACAACGACGTGACAATGCGAGTTTGACACCCCTGCTCTAGGCCAGCTTTGCTGGATGAGGAACTCTGGGAATTGAAGTCTATAAGTCTTAAAGTTGCCAAGGTTGGAGACCCCTGCTCTAGAAGGTCTGCAAGAAAGCAACTGCCAGAGGCGATCACCTGGATAGCTGAATTGGGCATCCAGTTATGAGGCCACTGCTGTATTCACGTAGAAGTTCTGTATATAATTATGAGGATTGTCTATAGATGTTTACTTTTATCATGTTCTCATTATAAGTTAAATAAGAGGACACCCCACTTCCATTACTATCTTCTGCCATCTGGTGGAGCTTGGGAACATTGCAGTCCAGTTATGTAGCCTTAATGCAAGAGTGTAGTGTGGAGAATCCCAGTAAGGTTCATAGTACAACATAACACAAATTAAAAAAAACAGAGTTGCTTACCTTAAACCAAGAGGAGATGAATATTAATGACTATTTTTGAATAGCAATAGCACTTAGACTTATATACCCCTTCACAGTGCTTTTACAGCCCTCTCTAAGTGGTTTACAGAGTAAATCACTCTGCCCCCAACAATCTGGGTCCTCATTTTACGCACCTTGGAAGGATGGATGCAGTGATGGGATTCAGCCAGTTCGCACCACTTCGGGAGAACCGGTTGTTAACTTTCTGAGCAGTTTGGCAAACTGGTTGTTGGAATAAATCATTAGGCCAGAGAACCGGTTGTTAAATTACTTGAATCCCATCACTGGATGGATGGCTGAGTCAACCTTGAGCCTGGTGGGACTTGAACTACCAAATCGCGGGCAGACAGCAGTCAGCAGAAGTAAACTTCAGTATTGCACTCTAAGCACTGCACTACCGTGCCGACGGAATAAGTAACATGCGAATCCCATCCAAGTTGCTTTCCACGATGGACTGAGCCTACATAATGTGTTTGTGTATATGCACACACACGTTTGTATGTAAAAGAAAAAGCTAATTGTCCTACCATGGCATAAACATCCACTGCAGGGAAGGATAAAAAAAAAAGACAAGATGCTGATGAAGCTTCAAAATGCATTTTACATTGCTCACAAAAAGCAGAGTTTTGATCATGTAAGTACAAATCTTAATACTGTAGGTTCCATCTTATTATAGTTGATCACCTCCTCCCATCCCAGAGATGTCCTAAACAAATATTTTTAGAACAGAACAGAACAGAACAGAACAGAACAGAACAGAATAGAATAATTATGAATGATTGGCAAACCATACACAGGTGCAGTAAGTTAAAATACTCTCTATGGTACAGCGGTAGAAGATCACCAGCAGTTTTTCATTCAATTGTTGTTTCCTGAGAAGTCTCAGGTAGTAGAATCTCTGCTGGGCCCTTTTGTCCAGTGCTGCAATGTGAGCACCCCAGGTCAGGTCTTCTTTTATGATAACACCCAGAAACTTAAAATTGGCCACTTGCTCCACTAGGTCTTCATTGATAAGCAAGGGCTGGATGTCTGATCTATTCTTTCATTCATTCAGTCCACTAAAAGTCCACTCCTTGGTCTTATTGGTGTTAAGGACCAGGTTACTATCTCCACACCTCAAAAGCAACCGGTCCACCTCATCTCGATAGGCAGACTCATCCCCCATGGAGATGAGTCCCAACACTGTTGTATCATCTGTAAATTTAGTAGGGTGAGTGGGAATGTAGTCATGTACATAAAGAGTATAGAGTAAGGGACTCAACACACAACCCTGTGGTGTACCAGTGTTAAGAATAAGGGCTGAGGAGATAGGATTACCTAATCTGATCCTCTGAGGGAGGCCAGACAGGAAATCCATGATCCAAAGGCAGATTGAATAAGAAAGCCCAAGATACATAAGTTTAGACACTAGTCTATGTGGAAGTATTGTGTTAAATGCAGAACTAAAATCTACAAAAAGCATCCTCCCATAGCTCCCCCCCACTCCCATTGTTCCAAATGAGTCAGAGAAGTGTGAAGAGTGATGGCTATAGCATCCTCTATAGATCTATTTCTTCTGTATGCAAACTGGTGTTTATCAAATTTATGCAGAAGACCAGAAATGATGAGAGAGAGAGAGAGAGAGAGACAGAGAGAGACACACACACAGAGAGAGAGACAGACATACAGACAGAGAGAGACAGAGACAGAAAGAGACAGAGAGAAACAGAGAGAGAGATGCAGAGAGAGACACACACAGAGAGAGAGAGATGCAGAGAGACCAGGGTAAAATCCCACAGGTTCTGACAGGTTCTGGAGAACAAGTAGCGGAAATTTTGAGCAATTTGGAGAACCGGTAGCAGAAATTTTGAGTAGTTCAAAGAACCAGCAAATACCTCCTCTGGCTGGCCCCAGAGGGGTGGGAATGGAGATTTTGCAGTATCCTTCCCTTGCCATACCCACCAAGCCATGCCCACCAAGCCACACCACGCCCACCAAGCCACACCCACAGAACCGGTACTAAAAAAATTGGATTTCATCACTGAGAGAGACAGAGAGAGAAACAGACACAGAGAGAGAGAGACGCAGAGAGAGAGAGAGACGCAGAGAAAAAAAAAAGAGAGACAGAGAAAGAGAGAGAGAAACAGAGAGAGACACAGAGGGAGAGAGAGACAGAGAAAGAGACTTTTGTACATATGCCTTTTATATATGCCTTTTGAGAGCAGGGACCAGAATTTCATTTTTAACATGTGCCAGTGGGTTCACAGGAAAAAAAATGAAAACAAAGGTTATGAAAATTCTAGTTCTGTGGGTTGGGGTAAATGGTAGAAGTTGAACAAAAATGTTCTAAACTCCTGTCCAACTGAGCTGCACTACCATGAGCCAAGCGTGACTCGTGGCTTGGGGGAAAAAATTGCAATCTCTCATTACTCAATAAAACCAGAATGGCATGTGGGAGAAAATATGTTCACAACTCAAAAGGAGTTCCAGATTTTGCAATCTTTCATTACCTAACCAAACCAAACCACAAAGGCATATGGGAGAAAATGTTTTCACAAACCAAAGAAGTTCCAGTGATGATTCTACATCGGAAGACGGTTGCTCAACTTTCTTTGGCCCAGATGGATTTCAAGAACTAAGAAAGGTACTTGACCTATAAAAGTCAGTTTTCCCCAGACATAATCTTTGGGATCAGAGTAAAGAGATAAGGAAACCAGCACTAGACCCAAAGGCGGCATCAAAAGCTTGGTGAACTTTAGAGGTGAAAACCAAAGCTGTCCTGCCTACACTGGATTGTTCCTGTTTGTTGCTGTTCTACCTATGGCCAAATATTGACCAGTCCAATGGAAACTGACCGAAAGAATAATATGTGCCTTTCTTAAGATAAAGGCTAGGATCATCATCACTTGAGATTATTCACTCCAGAATGCCAAGAATGTACTGAATAGATCCCATTATGTAGGCTGAGAGTTGTATATAATGAAAATCTTCATTAAGACTTCCTTAAACAGGTTTTATCTATCCTGTTCTGTGGAATGGTGTGAAAACAGCCATCTCCAGTCTAGTGCTTTCAAAATATGTGCCTCTGATGGGGGGAAGCAGCTAAAGTGGCCCCACCATTCTTTTAGGAATGCCGTATTTTCTTTGCAGCCTCCTTGGCTACACTGAATGAGGGGCACAGAAGGATGAAGAGTGGCTCCCAATTCTTCTGAAACCCTGACAGAATCACAATTACAATAAAACTGCAGGAAGTGAGTCAAAGGTTCTTTTTCAAGAGGCAACTGGGTTTTCTTTGAAGATGTTTTGCTTCTTATCCATAGACATGCAAGAAGTGACAATCCTCAGATGCCAGACAATAATAATTTCTCTGATTGCTTCAGTCAATTCCATCATTGTTATTCTTTCTTCTAACAATGCCTTATGTTGTTCCAATATTTTTGGTAAATCTGAGTTTTCTAAATATTTTATGTCTCTTCCTCCAAAATATACTCTTGAGAGTATAGTTTTTTCATAGTAATTTTGAGTTATTTTTTTCTTTTCTTCATTGCTATACTGTAGTTTCCCCTTTTCATCTAATAGAGATTTTATTATTTTCTTTTCTTTTTCTTTTTTTCTTTTATACATACAAAAAAAAATTCTGCCTGGAAATTCTTAATTTATTTGTTCATTTAGTTTTATTTTATGTTTTTTTAGTTCCATTCTTTTCTTAACTTTGTCATTCTGGCTATCTTCTTGAAATTCTTTCTCAAGTTTTTTGTATTCTTCTTCCAATTCTATCTGTTTCTGTCTTTTCCTTGTGTTTTTTCTTTGCAGTATAGGTTATTGCCAGTCTCCTAATATATGCCTTCATCGTATCCCATATATTCTGAAGTGATGTATCCTCTTTTTTATTTATTTCAAGGAAAGACTTTAATTCTTTTTCCACAAATTGTTGCAAATCATTTTCTTTTAATATTAATGTATTCAAAGTCCATCTTTTTCTTTTCTTCTGTCCTTTCCATGTTATCATCATTGGATTATGGTCTGCCTATATATTTGAACCAATATTCTCTTCTTTTATATTCTATATCAAGTCTGCCAACATCCATATCATATCTATTCTCGGCCATGATAAGTTCTCTGTTGTGTCAGGACATCTACGGTTATCTGTCTTCCCTTCCCAGATATTCTGAACCTAGCTTTGTAACGGCCATAAGATCTTCAATGTGTGGTGAGAAGGCTTAATGACATATACAGTCCAAGTTTTGGGTTATGGCTATCTGAGGTTGATGTGTTCCAATGTCCAGCCACTAACAAGCTTCCATTCTGCCAGTTTTTCCCATCTGGTCTTCTTCATCTTCCATAAAAGAAAAGGAAATGCTATCATTTCTCCCTCCATCTTTTTCCCACCTTGCTCTAGAGCAGAGGTTTCTAAAAAAAATTTGTCTTTTGGCCCCCTTTAGTATAATCTTAATACATGGTATGGTTTTCCCAGTTGCAATGTATGGTTGTGAAAGTTGGACCAAAAGAAAGGCTGAGCACCAAAGAATTGAGGCCTTTGAACTATGAACTTTGAACTATGGTTCTGGAGAAGACTGCTGCGAGTCAAATCATCATTGGTTGATTGACAACAATCAACCAATGGAACAGCTTGCCTTCGGAAGTTGTGGGAGCTTCATCACTTGAGACTTTCAAGAAAAGATTGGACTGCCATTTGTCAGAAATGGTATATGGTCTCCTGCTTGAGTGGGGAGTTGGACTAGATGACCTATCAGGTCCCTTCCAACTCTGTTAATATGTAATTTAATTTGAGTTCCTTGGACTGAAAGGTGATCAAACCAGTCAGTCCTAGAAGAGATCAACCCTGACTGCTCTTTAGAAGGCCAGATCCTGAAATACTTTGGCCACTTAATGAGAAGGAAGGACTCACTGGAGAAGAGCCTAATGCTGGGAAAGATTGAGGGCAAAAGAAGAATGGGATGACAGAGAATGAAGTGGCTGGATGGAGTCACTGAAGCAGTCGGCATGAGCTTAAATGGACTCCAGAGGATGGTAGAGGACAGGAAGGCTTGGAGGAACATTGTCCATTGGGTTGTGATGGATTGGACATGACTTTGCAATTAGAAACAACAAATACATACCTCCCCTAAAATTCCAAATATCACAATGAACTCATACAAACCAGAAAGAAATACAATAAAACATCGAGAAAGAAGGTTTTATTGTAATAATATATAGCTGAAGGTTCTTCACACCTTCTCTAGATTCTGTCGACACCTTCCTAAGGGAGGTACCCTCATTCTTTTGAAAACTTTACTCTAGAGAGATGTTTAACCTGATCTCTTGCAGAATACCTTGAAATTAGGCCAAGTGCTGGTTGCCAGGTGACTCCACATCTGATTCTTTTGTGCAACTTGACACAAATACTCTGGAATGGCTTACCCTTCAGGAATTTTCTGTGCCTTTTTTCACAGAAAGATCCCATTCAGCCCCTCCCCACCCTATTTTTTTGAGATGGCAAGCATCCCAGCTAAGGAAACAACTCACATTTTTTCAATAATTCATGGTCACCTTTCGCTGAAGGCATGTCCAATTCACATGGGCTGTGAATACACAGCTAAATGCTGAAATTGCCCAGGAGCTTTACATGTGCTGTAGTTACTTTTCGATGAGTTGCATAATTATCCCAACAAAGAAGTGGTTTTTCAGGTAGAAATGTGGTAGTTTTTCACAACCTCCCTTTCAGTTGCTCTTCTTCCATGTGGTTAGAGAATTGAGACTTTTAGGGAAATCATCCTGTTTAAAACAAAACAAAACACATGGGTTTCTTTAATAAAACAGAACAAAGGAAAAAAACAATACAACACTGGAATAGAATAGAATAGAATAGAATAGAATAGAATAGAATAGAATAGAATAGAATAGAATAGAATAGAATAGAATAGAATAGAATAACAGAGTTGGAAGAGACCTTGGAGGTCTTCTAATCCAGCCCCCTGCTTAGGCAGGAAGCCCTACACCACTTCAGACAAATGGTTATCCAACATCTTTTTAAAAACTTCCAGTATTGGAGCATTTACAACTTCTAGAGACATGTTGTTCCACTGATTAATTTTTCTAACTGTCAAGAAATTTCTCTTTAGTTGCTTCTCTCCTTGATTAGTTTCCACCCATTGCTTCTTGTCCTGCCCTCGGGTGCTTTGGAAAATAGCTTGACTCCCTCTTCTTCGTGGCAGCCCCTGAGATACTGGAACACTGCTATCATGTCACCCCTAGTCCTTCTTTTCATCAGACTAGACATACCCAGTGCCAGCAACTTTTCTTTATATGTTTTAGCCTCCAGTCTCCTAATCATCTTTGTTGCTCTTTTATTTTTATTATTATTTTTATTATTTTTATTTTTCAAATTTATATACCGCCCTATCTCCCTAAGGACTCAGGGCGGTTCACAGACAGTTAAAATACATATAAATACAAATTAAAAAACAACAATTAAAAAACTTATTCTATTGCCGAATTTAAAAAACAATATAAATAATAAAAAAAACCCTTAAAACCAATAACTTTAAAATCTAATCCAGTCCCGCGCAGATGAATAAGTGCGTTTTAAGCTCGCGACGAAAGGTTCGGAGGTCCGGAAGTTGACGAAGTCCTGGGGGGAGTTCGTTCCAGAGGGTGGGAGCCCCCACAGAGAAGGCCCTTCCCCTGGGTGTCGCCAGACGGCACTGCCTAGCTGACAGCACCCTGAGGAGTCCCTCTCTGTGGGAGCGCCCGGGTCGGTGAGAGGTATTTGGTAGCAGTAGGCGGTCCCGTAAATAGCCCGGCCCTATGCCATGGAGCGCTTTAAAGATTGTCACCAACACCTTGAAGCGCACCCGGAAGGCCACAGGTAGCCAGTGCAGTCTGCGCAGGATAGGTGTAACACGGGAGCCCCGAGGGGCTCCCTCTATCACCCACGCAGCCGCGTTCTGGACCAACTGAAGCCTCCGGATGCCCCTCAAGGGGAGCCCCATGTAGAGAGCATTGCAGTAATCCAGGCGAGACGTCACGAGGGCGTGAGTGACCGTGCATAAGGCATCCCGGTCTAGAAAGGGGCGCAACTGGCGCACCAGGCGAACCTGGTGGAAAGCTCTCCTGGAGACGGCCGTCAAATGGTCTTCAAAAGACAGCCGTTCATCCAGGAGAACGCCCAGATTGCGCACTCTCTCCATCGGGGCCAATGACTCGCCCCCAACAGTCAGCCGAGGACTCAGCTGACTGTACCGGGATGCCGGCATCCACAGCCACTCAGTCTTGGAGGGATTGAGCTTGAGCCTGTTTCTCCCCATCCAGACCCGTACGGCCTCCAAACACCGGGACAGCACTTCGATAGCTTCATTGGGGTGGCCCGGTGTGGAAAAGTACAGATGGGTGTCATCAGCGTACAGCTGGTACCTCACACCGAAGCCACTGATGATCTCACCCAGCAGCTTCATATAGATGTTGAACAGAAGGGGCGAGAGAATCGACCCCTGCGGCACCCCACAAGTGAGGCGCCTCGGGGCCGACCTCTGCCCCCCTGTCAACACCGTCTGCGACCGGTCGGAGAGATAGGAGGAGAACCACCGATAAACGGTGCCTCCCACTCCCAATCCCCCCAACCAGCGCAGCAAGATACCATGGTCGATGGTATCGAAAGCCGCTGAGAGGTCTAATAGGACCAGGGCAGAGGAACAACCCCTATCCCTGGCCCTCCAGAGATCATCCACCAACGCGACCAAAGCCGTCTCCGTGCTGTAACCGGGCCGGAAACCGGACTGGAGCAGGTCTAGATAGCCAGTTTCATCCAGGTGCAGAGAAACCTGATATGCCACCATACTCTCTACAACCTTCGCCGCGAAGCGAAGGTTGGAGACCGGACGATAATTACCTAAGACAGCCGGGTCCAGGGAGGGCTTCTTGAGGAGGGGCCTCACCACCGCCTCTTTCAAGGCGGCCGGAAAGACTCCTTCCAACAAGGAGGCACTCGTAATCGCCTGGAGCCAGCCTCGTGTCACCTCCTGAGTGGCCAGCACCAGCCAGGAGGGGCACGGGTCCAGTAAACACGTGGTGGCATTCAGCCTACCCAACAACCTGTCCATGTCCTCGGGAGCCACAGGGTCAAACTCATCCCAACAAATGTCACCAAGACCACCCTCAGACGCTTCATCTGAATCGCCGCAATTTTGGTCTAGACCATCTCGAAGCTGAACGATTTTATCGTATAGATAACCGTTAAACTCCTCAGCATGTCCCTGCAACGGGTCATCCCGCTCCCCCTGGTGAAGGAGGGAACGGGTCACCCGAAAAAGGGCGGCTGGGCGGTTATCTGCCGACGCAATGAGGGAGGAGGCGTAGCAACGCCTCGCTTCCCTCAGTGCCACTAGGTAGGTCCTAGTATAGGACCTAACTAGTGTCCGATCAGCTTCTAAACGGCTAGACCTCCAGGAGCTCTCTAGGCGTCTTCTCCGGCGTTTCATCCCCCTCAGCTCCTCGGAGAACCAAGGAGCCGGTTGGGATCTGCGCCGGGTCAGAGGCCACAGAGGCACGACACGGTCTAAAGCCCCAGCCGTAGCCCGTTGCCAGGCTGCAGCTAGTTCCTCTGCCGTGCCGTGAGCCAGACCCTCAGGAAGTGGCCCAAGCTCCGTCCGGAACCTCTCCGGGTCCATCAGGCGCCTGGGACGGAACCAACGTTGTGGTTCCGTCTCCCTGCGGTGTTGAGTGGCGGTCAGAAAGTCCAGGCGAAGGAGAGAGTGATCTGACCATGACAAAGGTTCTATGACTACATCTCTCAAATCCAGATCCTTCAGCCACTGACCAGAGATAAAAATAAGATCCAGAGTGCCACCCCCGATGTGAGTGGGGCCATCAACTACTTGAGTCAGGTCCAAGGCCGTCATGGAAGCCATGAACTCCCGAGCCACTGTCGATGACGAGCCGGCAGATGGCAAGTTAAAGTCCCCCATGACTAAAAGTCTGGGGGTCTCCACTGCCACCCCGGCAAGCACCTCCAGGAGCTCGGGCAGGGCAGCTGTCACGCAGCAAGGAGCCAGGTACGTGACCAGCAAGCCCATCTGACACCTATGACCCCATCTCACAAAGAGGGATTCACACCCGGCGATCTGAGGTACAGTGGTCTCCCTCGGCTCTAGACTCTCTTTAATAGCAACCGCCACCCCCCCACCCCTACCCTGGGCCCTCGGCTGATGGAATGCACGGAAACCCGGTGGGCACATTTCGACCAGGGGCACACCCCCTTCAGTGCCCAACCAGGTCTCCGTAACGCCTATAAGATCCGCGGCGCCCCCCTTCTCTACACTCTTTCTAGAGTCTCCATCTTTTTTTATGCTGGTGTGGAAAATAATATAACAATAAACCATTTATGCATGGAAGGCTTTTCATACACACTGGGATGTCTACAATGGAACCGCAACCTTGACCAAAAAAAAAAAAGCTCCTTCACTTTTTAAGTGCACTTTAAAGATAGAGTGGGTCTTTGATCATCTAGTCACGGCTACTATCTTGATTTTTTTGACTCTCTCTTGAGGACACCGTGGCATACATGAATGTCCAGACATAATTTTAATACAAAGTGACCATAAATCATCATAACCAACCATAATCTACATAAAAATCTATATGTGTAAGCAAGTTTTCTCATAAGTCACAAGGAACATCAGGGCTTCAAGCATAATTAGGGCTATATTTTATTTTCCCAGTCTTGAAAAACTAATTTCAAAGCAATAGGAAAGATTAAGAGAATCCATTTCCATTGTCCAGGTATCAATATTCATGTAATAAATATGTGGATCAAAAGGAATATGGACAGCTGAAAATATTTCACATTGTGCCAAAGAAGTAAAATGTATATATGTAATTAATCTTCCCAAAAATGTTATAACTTCATATTATAAAATATCTTATGTTAAAAAGGTGTTAGCCTCATTGCTTTTCCAAATACAATTATTTTCAATGCAATGCTGTCTTCAGTTCTAGCTCTGATGGTCACATTTGACTCATTTAGTAGGAACAACTGAGTGTGAATTTCATTACCTCATTTTTGTAACATTGTCCATTACTATAGTTGTGTAGGGACCTTCTGGGTTGAAAGGACTGAATGGTAACTTCACAGTTGCCCACAGAGACATCCAGTTGTGGGCTCCTTTCATATCTCCGTTAAGTTGCCCACCAAAGTGGTACACATTAATGTACTCATGGTTGCCCGCTTTCAAATTGCTGGATTGGCAGGAGCTAGAGCATGTGATGAGAGCTCACCCTGTTCTATAGCAGCAACAGAATCTTGAATGAGAACCAATTGCCAATTGTTAGTCCAGCGTCCTAACCTCATGAGCCACCATACTCCTTCCTACCATGCCCCTTCATTTGTCCACTTGAATTTATATAGTTCTGTCTTTTTCCATCTTTAAATTTAATTAATACCATACTTGCATTATTATCCTCATTAGGCACACATTTTTGTTTGTGTCATTTCCTAACATGCACATTTTTGTTTGTAATTTCTTTTAATGTGCACCAGGTTTGTAAAGAACATTGCTAAAATAGTAAGTGGTTTATTACTTCTACTTATATTTGTTCACAGATCTTTCTCTACTATTTTTGGGACAACTGTGTTGCAAATTTTGGAGAAGAGTCAATTTTGAAGGACACATAATTTTGGATTTTGACATCGGCTTGGTCATGCAAATTACATACCTTCTTATTTAAATGCAAACCAAACAAACATCATTTCATTCTCAACCTCTCCATCTTGCTATATAGCCCTGGTCATAAACAGCAGGAATTGACTTAATTCCTTAAAAAGGGGAGTCATTGCTCACATTTCTTCAGCTCACATTTCTTCATCAGCTGAAAAGTCACATGCCTTGAAAACAAAATTGAGACTCAGAGAATGGTGACGTGTTCACTGATTAAGAAAGAAACCCTTGAATAATTTGTTCTTAATCCCAATCCTCCTCCTCCTTTAGCCACATGTTATCCACTGGTTCTGTCCAGTTCTAAGTGATCACTGAAGTCTCACCCCAACCCTTGGCCAAGTGATGTATAAAGAGGCCCAGAAAGCAGCAGAAAATGTAGGCATTCTTTGACTTGACTCCCAGTTGTGTGAATTCCTTGGTGGTGAGTTCTGCGATTTTTTGATTTTTTGATTTTTTGGAGTGGGGGGAAGTTTGCAGACTGAGAACTCAATATCAGGAAAAAGTGAGCTAGTATTCTCCAGATGTTTTGTGTCCATAAGCCTTGGATGTCTTCCACAGCAGGGAAGAAGGATAGACTTCCTGTTAAAGACTACTTCAGCTTTAATTGCAACAATACAAGAGCAACCAACAGATTTAAACTTAATGTTAACCGCTTTAATCTAGATTGCAGAAAATATGACTTCTGTAACAGAATCATCAGTGCTTGGAATACTTTACCTGACTCTGTGGTTTCTTCCCACAATCCTAAAAGCTTCAACCAAAAACTTTCTACTATTGACCTCACCCCATTCCTAAGAGGACCATAAGGGGCGTGCATAAGCGCACAAACGTGCCTACCGTTCCTGTCCTATTGTTTTTTCTTTTTTTTCTTTTTTTCTTTCTTTTCTTTTCTTCTTCCTATATATATATTGATGCTTATACCTCCTAATATTTACTCATATATATGCTTATATACTATTTAATCCTTTTTATATGATGTTGTGACAGAATAAAATAAATAAAATAAATAAATGATCTGTCTTTTAAAACTAGTTTAAAAGAATGCAGAGAGGACTAAATTGTCACTCCCTAGGTTAGATGACGAGGAGAAGCCAAAAAAAAAAAAAAGTCTTTGTTTCACATATTTAAAACCCAGTTTCATTCAGCCTGGCTAATTAAACGAAACCTGGAACACAATTATGGTTTTAAAGTTTCTTTACTTACAGGAAGGGAGAGACTATTTATAATAAATGGATCATTGTTGCAGGGTTTTATTTATTTAGATTTAGGTGTTGCCCTACTCCCAAACAACCCTGGGCAGCTCACGTATTCAGAGAAAGAGTAAGATTAAAAACACAGTCCAATGTACATAAAGAAATGGCTACAAGGAGTTTCAGCTCTTTCTTTGTGGCCATTTCTCATGCTCTCCAGGGGTTTGCAGCTGGAGATGACAACTGCATCCATACAACACTTTTTTTGGGGCACAGGGGAAATCTCTTGTTTGGTCCACCAAGCATCCAGGGTCTTGTGGTGGTTAAGCTGTTAGATCAGGAATGGGGAAACTTCAATTCTAGGCCTCCCTCAGCACAGGAGTTTGGTAGTTTAATTTGGGCAACTTTCTCTCTCAATCCAACCCATCACACAGGGATGTTGTTGAGGGGAGAGAATAGATGGAGGGAAGTCTAGGCATTGCAATTAATCAAATAAAGGATAATATTTTAGCTCAGGGTTGAAATGAGGGGTCCTTGGTGCTCTCTGAGCTGGGTTGTTTTCTTGCAAACGTTTCATTACCCAAACTAATAATATCATCAGTGTACTGATGATGTTACTTTGTTCGTTAATGAAACGTCTGCAAGAAAACAACCTAGCTCAGAGAGTACTGGGGACCCCTCATTAATCAAATAACTTAACAAACTTTCCTACTTCCCCCAATCTGTTTCTGCTTCATGACAATCACTTGTTCACTGTTGCTATCTAGCTTTAATCATCACAAGGCATCTAAGCGGTGCCTTTGCAATGACACGCTTGTTCCATAAACAACAACATAAACTAATAATAGCAGTATCACTTAGACTTATATACTGCTTCACAGTGCTTTACAGCCCTCTCTAAGCGGTTTGCAGGGTCAGCCTGTTGCCCTCAACAATTTGGGTCGTCATTTTACCGACATCGAAAGGATGGAAGGCTAAGTCAACCTTGCGCTGCTCAGAATCGAACTCCTGGAGTGAGCAGTAAGTTAGCCCTGCAGTACTGCCTTCTAACCACTGCGCCACCACAAGATAAAGAATAAAGAGAAAATAAGGATAGAAATTTGAAAAAAGTAGAAAGGAAAAGAAAGGCGGGGGGAAACAAATAGATACAAAGAATGACTTTGTAAGATAAAGAACTCTTACATTTGACTCTTAATTTAAGACTGTAATAAAATGTTCATGGGGAAAATGCAAGGATACACTTGTTGTGTAGCGAAAAATAGATCAAGGCACCTAGGCAAAACATCACAGAAACCGGTTATTATCCTCAAATTCTTCTCCTTGAAACGAGTACGCTTCATTCGAAGATAGTGTTTCCATATTTTCTCTGCTAAATACATTTTTTGAAGTTACCTTGCACTTTTGCTGAATGACTTCCTCTTGGCTTTACTGCAATAGTGTTAATTTGAAAGCAGGACTTTTGCAATTCATTTTGCAAGGGCTGATGCCCAACCAAGCACGCACATTACTAGATGGCTTATGTTTGTAAGCTGCCTTAGATGCATCAAACAGAAAAGTGGACACATCTCTTATACGAGAGCAGGCAGTCTTCTGTGTTCACTTTAGTTTTCCTGAAAATAAGACCAGATCTTCTATTAATTTTTGCTCCAAAAGATGCATTAGGGCTTATTTTCTGGTTAGGTCTTATTTTCAGGGAAATATGGTACTAAATGTGTCCATCTGGCTGATGATCTTAACTGGGGCTTATTTTGGGGTAGGGCTTATATTACGAGCATCCAGAAAATCATGCTAGGGCATGATTTATTGTATTTTTTGGAGTGTAAGACGCACTGGAGTGTAAGACACACCTTAGTTTTTGGGGAGGAAAATAAGAAAAAAGCTGATTGGCAAGTGGATTGGCTTCCGGGAATATCCCCAATCAGCTGTTCCCAGAAGTGAATTTTAGCAAAAGGTTCCTTGGTTGTGAGCTCTGTGCCTTGCTTTTTTTTTTTTTTTTTGCTTTTTTTTTCTGCCTCTGAAACTCTGTTTCAGAAAAAACTTCTTTCTGCCTCTGAAAGCCTCCATCAGAAAAAAAGCCTCTGAAGCTCTGTTTGGGAGCTTCTTTCTGAAGCTCTGTCTGGGACTTTTTTTTCTGAAGCTTCTTTCAGCCTCTGAAACCTCTATTTGAGAAGCTGGGTGGGGCTACATTCGGAGTATAAGATGCACCCAGATTTTTACCCTCTTTTTTGGGGGAAAAAGGTGCGTCTTATACTCCAAAAAATACGGTATTTATTTATGATTTATTATCTTCCAGTTCGGTCTTATTTTCAGGGAATCAGGATATTCACTGTGTGGAAAGAAATTGGTACAGGTAGTTCTCAACAGTTATGACTGTTCAAAGTTACAACGGCACTGAAAAAAGTGACTTATGACCATTTTTCACACTTATACCCAATTGCAGCATCCCCATAGTCACATGATTTACTTTCAGATGCTTGGCCCAAACTCATATTTGTGATTGTGGTTGAAGTGTCCTGGTGTCATTTGATCTCCTTTTGCAACTTTCTGACAAACAAAGTCCATGGGGAAACCAGATTTACTTAACAACCATGTTACTAATTTGACCGCTGCAGTGATTCACTTAATAAATGTGACAGGAAAAGTCTTAAAATGGGGCAAAACTCACTTAACAAATTTCTCACTTAACGACATAAATTTTGGGCTCAATTGTGGTCGTACATTGAGGACTACCTCTGCTGTTAAAATAGCCTTCCTGGTTTTGAAGTGCCTAAGAAATTCCCTGCCAGAAATACATTAAAATAGGTGAAGCTACCCTTTTCACCCTGTTTAGCTCTTTTCCCACTTTCCACAGCCCTTGCCCCCAAAGTTAGACACTTTAAATTCAAATTCAGTTTATTTTATTCGTCAAATTTAGATATCATCCATTTCACTCACAGAGTGATCCAGAGCAGCGTACAATTAAAATCTAAAAACCGGGGTGAAATTTATTTATTTATTTATCAACAAGAACAAGGAAACTAATAACAGTATAGACATAGACATGGACACATGAAAAAAATGGCACAAATAAAAGGATATAAGTAGGCAAAACATAGCCATAAACACATAGAATGATCACATATAAATGGGGACAGTAGGACAGGGGTGATAGGCATGCTGGTCTGCTTATGTATGCCCCCTTAAGAAACATGAAAGGTCCATGGTAGACAGTTTAAGGTAAAAGGTATGGGGATTAGCAAAACTAACAACAGGATCAGGTAGAGTGTTCCAGACATTTACTACTCTATTGCAGAAGTCATATTTCCTACAATTAAAATTGGAGCGAATTACATTGAGTTTAAATCTATTGATAGCCCTTGTGTTATTACGGTTGAAATTAAAATATTCATTTACAAGTAGAACATTTTGGTAAATAATCTTATGAACTAAGCATAGGTCAGAACATAGACAACGTAGTTCGAGAATATCTAGACCTAAAATTTCAAGCCTGGTGGTATACGGAATTTTATTTCGAGTAGAAGATTTGAGTACTCTTCTAATAAATTCAGCAGGTTCTGACAGGTTCTGGAGAACTGGTAGCGGAATTTTTGAGTAGTTCACAGAACCGGCAAATACCACCTCTGGCTGGCCCCAGAGTGGGATGGGAATGGGGATTTTGCAGTATCCTTCCCCTGCCACGCCCACCAAGCCAAGCCCACAGAACCAGTAGGGAAAAATTTTGAATTTCACCCCTGCTAAAAACCATGTAAAAAGTAGTAATTCAGAAATAAACAGATATAAACAAGAATTACATTAGAAAGGCATTTGTATTAAAAGGTAAAAGGCAGGGCAAAACCCATCAAATTGTCAAGCTGCTTAGAAAGACCCATGCAAGTTGTCAGAGTCAGGTGTCCATTTACTGATAATCTTCAGTTCCTGCCGACCACTCAAACATGTGGATACAGATTGTCCTCAATTTACAACAGCTCATTTAGCAATGATTCAAAGTTACAACGGCACTGAAACAACTGACGTATGACTGCTTTTCACACTTACAATTGTTGTAGCATCCCCAATGGTCAAGGAATGAAAATTCAGACACTTGGAAACTGATTCATATTTATGACCGTTGCAATGTCATGTGGTCCCCTTTTGTGACCTTCTGAAAAGCAAAGTCAATGGGGAAGCTAGACTCATTTAACAAGCATGTTGCTAGTTTAATAGCTGCAGTGATTCACTTATTTAATGTGACAAGAAAGGTCATAAAATGGGGCAAAATTCATTTGACAAACGTCTTGCTTAGCAACAGAAATTTTGGGCTCAGTTGTGGTCAAAAGTTGAGGACTCCCTGTATTCAAGTTCTTCACCGCTATGCTTTTTGTTTGTTTGTTTCTACTTATCACTTTTACTAACTGTGGTCTTCACTCTGCCCTAATCAGGTTTGACAATTCTTAGTTTTTAACTCACAGTCAAAGTGAGTTAAATGCTGCCACCTGATGATGGATATTTATATAGTGGAAAAAGATGTTTCGTTCTCATCCAAAAAGTTTCATCAGTTGTCACAACTGAAGCTTCTGGGATGAGAAGTGAAACATCTTTTTTGTCTTCCTCAACAGTGGTGGGTTGCAAATTGTGGCTTGGTGGGCATGGCAGGAGAAGGATACTGTAAAATCTCCATTTTCACCCCACACCAGGGGAAGGTTACTGCAAAAATCCTCATTTCCTCCCAATCAGCTGGGACGTGGGAGGCAGAGAATAGGTGGGGGTGGGCCCAGTCAGAATTTTTACTACCAGTTCTCTGAACTACTCAAAATTTCTACTACTGGTTCTCCAGAACTGGTCAGAACCTGCTGAAACCCACCTCTGCGTCTTTTTGGGGGGGGGGAGAAGAAAAGGGGGAAAAAGCACCTTTGAGACAACCATGACCTGGATGACTGATAATCTCCATAGACATACAGTGGAAGAATTTTGAGAGAGTCTTCTGCTACCACGTTCTAAAATAGAGGTCACCCGATGCAGACTTTCTACCGCCTTATTCTGTTGCATATATAAATCCTTCTTTTCAAGTTGCTTCCTTCCAGATGTTATAATGTCTTGGAATTATGGAGGAATTGGGGATGTTCAGTCTAAAGCAGGGGTCTCCAACCTTGGCAACTTTAACACTTGTGGACTTCAACTTCCAGAGTTCCTCAGCCAGCTTTGCTGGATGAGGAACTCTGGGAGTTGAAGTCCACAAGTCTTAAAGTTGCCAAGGTTGGAGACCCCTGGTCTAAAGGAGATAAATCTCATTGTCTCTTTTGACTTCACAGTTCAATGATTCTGTGAGTTGACCTTCAAAACCGTGTTTCTCCAAAAAGACAAGCCACCTCACATTTTTGAGCGCATGCGATCAAATTAAGACCCACCCACAAAATTAGCCCTGCCAACCCCAGAGTGCAGGGAGTGGGGTGAGGCACGCAGGTAAAAAATAAGCTAGGGTGGGGATGGTGTGTGTGAAGCTGCCCTATTTACCAGGCCTCGCACACCCCGACACTTACTTTACCTTCTTCTGCGGCTGCTTGCCGCCACTCACACGTATCACCCTGGCATCCATTTCACCTTTATATGCCTGGCGGAAGGCATCTATTATCGGCTGCAGATGCCTTTGGACAGGCATCTGAAGGCAAAATGGAGGCCGTGTGAGTGGCAGCAAGCAGCAGCATAAGAAGTGGGCCAGTTGTGGGCTCCTGCTGGGCGGGGCTGTCAGTACCACTGCCGCAAGGTAAGTCAATAATTGAAGAAGTCAATAATTGAAGAAAAAAGAAGTCCTAGCCATTTTTTCGGGGGTCAAAAGAAAATAAGACTTAGCCTTCTTTTTGGGGAAACATGGTAGAAGGTACCAACTTTGGGAAAGATCATAAAATCTGTCCCAAAATTACTCAGAAATTTACTCAGTGCCAGAAATTAATTCATCCTTATTATCCCAAAATACTCTAAATATTAAAGCAGTGTGGATATCCTTTAATCTTTGATCTGCACAAGTTTTCTATCGAATAGAACACCATGACCTTGATGACATCATCACTGCTATGGTGGGATATGACCAGCCAAGGACGGTTGTTTGAATTGCTTTTATTTTAGACAGTCACAAATTAGGCAGCTCTTGTCCTGATCCTCCTCCTTTTGTTCTCTGGTTTCAGGTCCATCTCTGAAATCAGCCATGCTTCTGCTTCTGAAGACATGGGGCTGTATGATGTTCTTCCTGCTGATGGCACCCTGTATGATTGCAAGCCAAAGCTTTTCTGAGAATCCTCGGCACAAGAAGTTTCTAAGGGAGCACCAAGACTTTCCCCAGACCAAGGTTGTGGGGCAGAATTACTGCATGTTTATGATGCTACAAAGGGGCATGACCAGGCCTTGCAAAACCACCAACAGTTTTGTCCATGCTCCTCACAACCAGCTGAAGGACATCTGTACCTGGGCTGGGACTCATTATCGCAGAGCTTTGAGGCTTAGCAAATCGGTCTTCTCTGTCACCACCTGCAACCTGCAAGGAATGTCACAAGGCCAGTGTCGTTATTCGGCTCAGACAGGACAACGACAAATCCTTATCAACTGTGATTCTTCTGGTTGGCCTGTCCATTTTGAAGAGAGCAACTTCATGTAGAGTCGACCCACTCAAAACTACGACAATATACTCTGGGTTATTTCATAAGAGTCGATGCAATACAATCCATAATCCTCACTTCCCTTTTGCACCTATAGCATAGCGTTCGAAGAAATGTCCATCTGGGTTCAGTTCCAAGTGGGAAGAAAGACACTGGAAACATGGAGACTGCTTGGAAAGATAGTTTAACAGTGGACAAGACCACATGGTTTGAGGTCCTGGGCAAAAAGAGCACATGGATGAGAGAGGGAGAGAGATTTATACCCTCTCTTGGGCCTGCCTTGTAGCTTCCTGTTTCTGTGTAAGAAATGTACTCTGATTGATTGTCAGACTCCCATGGGGCCATACAGGGGTAACTTTGTAGGCTGTCTTGAGTCCCAGGCTTGGTTGAATCTTGCTGAGTAATGCAATCTCCCCAGATGGCATGTGGTGAGTTCTGTTGCTAGATGGGTAGAGGGCTAATCCTATCATGTCTTGAGGGCCGTGTCTTGATCCCATCACCCTGGAGCTGAAGAGGGGCGGGGGAGGAGGGCAGGAAGCTGCTTTGTCTTTAAAACATGTTTCTCCTTTTCTGATCCAGGGAAATATAATATTCTGCCTTTTTAATATTTCCTAAAATATTTCATTCTTCTAGGAGGGGGCTGGGTGCTAACTTTCTTCAGTAGTGTAATGCAGCAATTCCAAATCTTATGATATAATGAATCTGGCAAGCCAGGTTATCCAAAAGATTTCTGCAAGGTTCCAATCAGAACTGATCTGAAATTCGATATCTGGGTGGAATTGACAATTTGGGTTGAACCTCTGAATTAACATTTCAAAAAGACTTACTGATATGCCAAATTGATCCAGATGATCTTAATTGGTCCAACGGATTTGATGTATAATGTGGAACATTCCACATAGGCTCACCCATTGGGATCAGAGTCATTTTATCTGTATTCAGTTTAGGAGAAGCCTTCATATAGGACCCACTATACTATGCAGCCTACCAGCCATAGATGGCATTAAGGATACTGCAGTTCATACTAGTAGTTTAGCTTGGAAAAATGCAGCGTATGCATGATAGGCTGTACACCATATATGAAATTACTTCTCTCAGGAAGAGTCCATCTCTATCCAGAAGGGTTCAAGGACATCTGAATCATCTCCCCAATATTTACAGGTATCCTTTGACAAATAATATCTGACTATGAGAATTATGATCCCTGCATGTGAAAAAACCCTAAAATCTATTATATTATTATTATTATTATTATTTATTAGATTTTTATACCGCCCTTCTCCCAAAGGACTCAGGGCGGTTTACAGCCAAAGATAAGAACACAAGCAATATACAATTAAAACAAAATTTAAAAACTTATTAAATAATTGGCCGAAATTTAAAACATTTAAAATCTAAAAACCCTTTAAAATTCATCTAGAAATTTAAAATTTAAAAATTTAAAATTTAAACCAGCCCCGCGCGAGTAAATAAATACGTTTTCAGCTCGCGGCGAAAGGTCCGAAGATCAGGCACTTGGCGCAAGCAAGGGGGAAGTTCGTTCCAGAGGGTAGGAGCCCCCACAGAGAAGGATCTTTCCCTGGGGGCCGCCAACCAACATTGCTTGGCGGACGGCACCCTGAGAAGTCCCTCTCTGTGTGAGCGTACGGGTCGGTGGGAGGCATGAGATAACAGTAGGCGGTCCCATAAGTACCCAGGCCCCAAGCTATGGAGCGCTTTAAAGGTGGTAACCAAAACCTTAAAGTGCACCCGAAAGACCACAGGCAGCCAGTGCAGCCTGCGCAGGAGTGGTGTTACATGGGAGCCGCGTATCACTCATGATGATGGGTGGGAGAAGAGGTAGGGTTCTGAGAATTAAATAAAGCTTGTTTGGGATGGAATTGAACTCTTTCTGCTCAAAAAACCCTACAACTTCCCCATTTGGGAATCTTTTCCAATTCCACGTTTCACAAGATTGGGAATGGAATTGGGATGGAATTGAACTCTTCCTGCTCAAAAAAACCTACAACTTCCCCATTTGGGAATCTTCTCCAATTCCACGTTTCACAAGATTTGTGGAGAATTCATCAGCATGACAAAAGTAGCATTGCACAGCAAGGTCGTCCCCTTTAATAAATGCAAGTGATATCACAATACATCTCCCAAAAGGGTAGAGCTTTCTGTGTAATGCTATTTACCCATTTTTTTGGAACAGCAAAAGAGGCTGTATGGAAACTGCCCCCATCTATATGCTTAATTATTGGTTATTTCAGAAATAGGCAAGGTCTGTTTCTGAAGGCAATCTTTGAAGGATCCAGACACATATATCCATACAATTATATACAGACTGGTACTTCTGGACATAAAAGTTAAGGTTCAGCTATAGGGCAATTATAATAGGGATTTAGCACAGCTTTGCTTGTATCTTTGATAAAATAAATAATGAAAATGATTATGATCTCTCTTTTTTATGAGAAGAATTAGCTACAGGTAATCCTCAACTTACAACAGTTTATTTAGTGACGGTTCAAAGTTACAACAGCACTGAAAAACGTGATTTACGACCGTTTTTCATACTTACAACCATTGCAGCATCTCCAGGGTCACGTGATCAAAATTGAGACCTCACATTTATGATGGTTGCAGTCATGTGATCACCTTTTGCGACCTTCTGACAAGCAAAGTCAATGGGGAAACCAAATTCAGTTAACAACCATGTTACTAATTTAACAACTGCAGTGGTTAATTTAACAAATATGGCAAAATAGGTTGTAAAATGGAGCAAAATTCACTTAACAAATGTCTCACTCAGGAACAAAACTTTTGGGCTCCATTGTGGTCATAAGTCGAGGACTACCTATAGTATAAGAAGCATAACTGGAGCAGTGGATGGAATTCAAATTTTTTTACTACCGGTTCTGTGGGCGTGGCATGTTGGGTGTGGCATGTTGGGCGTGGTGCAGCTTGGTGGGGATGGCAGGGGAAAGATACTGCAAAATCTCCATTCCCATCCCACTCTGGGGCCAGCCAGAGGTGGTATTTGCCAGTTCTCCGATTTACTCAAAATTTCTGCTACCAGTTCTCCAGAACCTGTCAAAACCTGCTGAATTTCATCCCTGAACTGGAGAAACCTCTCTTATTTTTCCAGCTGGATGCACATACCAGGAATTCTAAACTGCTCACGTCATGGATTGTTTTTATGATTTGAGAGGTCACAATTTTGTCCAATTCCAGATGGCTCAGTCTTGGCAAATAAATCACTCACTCAAGCAGATGCTTGCCAAGTTAATTGCAAGGGCAGATTCCACAACAACAGATTACATCAACCACCTCCAACACTTATGGCATGCAATCACTTTGGAAAACCAGATGGTGCAGCTCATTTTTAAAAGTAGGATGCGTCAAATCTGGCTTGCAGCCTGAAATCCTCTCCCTTTGCCACCCACACCTCCTCCTTCCATAAGCGTAATTCACATGTACACAGGCTTAACCTTGTTACTGCCTTAGCCATTTTTCTGGTTTTGCACAATGTGTTGATCTAATCTATTTGCTCAGGTTCCCACAATCAACGAAACCACCACAGATGAACTACTGTAAAGCATAACACAGGATAGGATGTTATGTGAAGGCACTGCTAGGTTTTTAACAGAGAAGCTTAATTGTGTTCATGGGAACAGACTTTTAAGATGAGATCAGATAGTCTTTATCCAGGGGACAGCTAAGCTGTACACAAATTTCCAGTTCTTTGCTGCCATCTAATGATGATGTCTATAGCAGTCAGAGTTTAAAATGTTTTCTTGGAAGCAATACAGGAAACAGTATGTTATTGCCATCTTCCACAATTTTGTTTTGCTTTCCGAGCATACACTACAGATCTGGGCTTTTCCTAGTGGCCTCCCATCCAAATATTAACCGGGTTCTATCTTTCTTCCCCCCACACCCCCCAGCTAGGTACTGTGACAAAATGTACATAAATCAGGAAAGAATCCTGGAAAATCTAAAACATGTCTAAAGTGATGGAAATATTTAAATATTCAGAGTATATAGTCCATATGTACACCCTATGACTATAATTAAATATTGTACCTTATGATTCTTCATGCATGTATCTTTTCTTTTTATGTATACTGAGAGCATATGCACCAAAGATAAATTTCTTGTGTGTCCAATCATACTTGGCCAATAAAGAATTCTATTCTATTCTATTCTATTCTATTCTATTCTATTCTATTCTATTCTAGTCTAGTCTAGTCTAGTCTAGTCTAGTCTAGTCTAGTCTAGTCTAGTCTAGTCTAGTCTAAAAGGTAAAGGTAAAGGTTCCCCTCGCACATAAGTGCTAGTCATTGCCGACTCTAGGGGGCGGTGCTCATCTCCGTTTCAAAGCCGAAGAGCCAGCGCTGTCCGAAGACGTCTCCGTGGTCATGTGGCCGGCATGACTCAACGCCAAAGGCGCACAGAACGCTGTTACCTTCCCACCAAGGTGGTCCTATTTTTTCTACTTGCATTTTTACATGCTTTCAAAACTGCTAGGTTGGCAGAAGCTGGGACAAGTATCGGGAGCTCACCCCATTACATGGCAGCACTAGGGATTCAAACTGCTGAGCTGCTGACCTTTCAATCGAAAAGCTCAACATCCTAGCCCCTGAGCCACCATGTCCTAGACTAGTCTAGTCTATATAGGAGTGTATAGTTTCGGTGTATAATTTTTGAATCATAAACTAGTTGTGTGTATGCAGCGGCAGCAAAAAAAAAAAAAAAAAAAGCCAATGCAATCCTAAACTGCATTAAGAGAGGGATACAATCACGATCAACTAAGGTACTAATACCATTCTATAAAGCCTTAGTAAGACCACACTTAGAATACCACATCCAGTTTTGGTCACACCATAAAAAAGATTTTGAGACTCTAGAAAGAAGGCAGAGAAGAGCAACCAAGATTAGGGATTGGAGACTAAAACATATGAAGAACTGTTACAGGAACTGGACACGGTTAGTCTAGTGAAGAGAAGGACCAGGGGATACATGATAGCAATGTTCCAATATTTGAGGGGCTGCCACAGAGAGGAGAGGGGGTTAAGCTATTCTCCAAAGCACCTGAGGGCCAGACAAGGAATAATGGATGCATCTTCATTTCCTGCAAGATGGCGCCGACGAAGGCTGCCTCAGTAAAATGCTCTCTAATGGTTTATTTATTTCTAATTGTTCTCTGCGACTCACTATGGATTTCTTACTCATGAGACCATGAGTCTCATGAGACCATCTGCTAAAAATTAAGCAACATTTCTTTAAGGAGCAGCTTTCTCTGATCTCACCCCCCCTCCGTCTTTACAAACGCGGAGAAGATTCTAACACAGGAAGAGGCAATTCCCCCGGAGCCATGGATTACCAAAAACAAAAACAAAAAACGACGGAAGCGGCGAAGGAGAGATAAGCAGGCTGGGATCTTAAACAGATTAAGGAACAGAAGCAATAAAACTCCTCTGCCTTCAATTTTCCTAACAAATGTACGTTCACTTGCAAATAAGATGGATGAAATAACAATTTAAACAATTTAAACAAATACAATTCTGATTTTCACAATTCATCAGTCCTACGCTTCTCTGAGTGGGACACAGTGGCTCAGGGGCTAGGATGTTGAGCTTGTCAATCGAAAGGTCGGCAGCTCAGCAGTTCAAATCCCTAGTGCTGCCGTGTAACGGGGTGAATCCCAGCTTCTGCCAACCTAGCAGTTTTGAAAGCACATAAAAATGCAAGTAGAAAAAATAGGGACCACCTTCGGTGGGAAGGTAACAGCGTTCCGTGTGCCTTCGGCGTTGAGTCATGCCGGCCACATGACCACGGAGACGTCTTCGGACAGCGCTGGCTCTTCGGCTTTGAAACGGAGATGAGCACCGCCCCCTAGAGTCAGCAATGACTAGCACATATGTGCGAGGGGAACCTTTACCTTTACCTTTACCTTTCTCTGAAACCTGGTTAAATGACTCAATTGAAGATAGCAGCCTGCATATTCCAGGGTTTCAGATTGAATGATCAGACAGAATTACAGAAACATGGCTTATGCCTATATATTAATAGCAGCTGGTATCAAGATTTAACAGTACTTTACAAATTCTTTGACAACAATTTAGAGACTTTAATTATCAACTGCAAACCATACTATTCGCCTCGTGAATTTTCCTCATTTCTTCTAATTGCTGTTTATGTCCCACCACAAGCCTGTGTAAACAAGGCATTACGAACTCTAGCTGACCAAATCATGGAGGCTGAAGCCAAATACCCTGATTCTCTGGCCATTATTTTGGGAGATCTAAACAAGGCAAACTTAAGGAAAGAGCTACCAAAATACTTTCAGCATGTCAATTGTCCCACTAGAAGCAAGAATACTTTAGACCATTGCTACACAACATTAAAAGATGCTTATCGGTCTTTATCATGAGCAGCTGTAGGACACCCTGATCATTGCATGATTCACCTTGTACCTGCTTACAGGCAAAGACTTAAAACCACAAAACCAACAATTAAATCAGTGAAGACCTGGACGGAGGAGGCAAAATTAAAGCTACAGGCCTGCTTTGACTGCACTGATTGAAATATTTTTGAAGAGACCTCTGCAGACCCAGATGAACTCACAGATACCGTAACATCATATGTCAGCTTCTTTGAAGACCTATGTGTACCGACAAGGAACTCGTGAATATACAGTAACAACAAACCTTGGCTCACACCCAAACTTAAGCAGCTACGTCATTCCAAAGAGGAAGCCTACAGAAAAGGTGATAAAATGATGTACAATCAGGCCAGAAATGTACTAACCAAGGAGATCAGAGCAGCAAAAAGAAGCTACTCTGAAAAGCTAAAGAATCAGTTTTCACCAAATGAACCAGCAAACATGTGGAAAACTTAAAAATATCACCGGCTATGGCAAACCTCCTTCCCAGGCTGAAAGTAATCAACATCTGGCAGATGACCTTGAATGAGTTTTACTGCAGGTTTGAAAGGAAACTACAACCACCTATCTCCACAACCCCCATCTCAGATACACCAACAGCCAAGCCGCCTACAACTGACCCCATTTCATTGGGTTCACAACCCCTAGTGATCACAGAAAAGGAAGTGCAGGACCTATTTCACAGACAAAAGCCAGGAAAAGCTCCAGGCCCAGACCAGGTAACGCCTTCCTTAAAAGTCTGTGCTGACCAATTGGCTCCATCTTCACCCATATCTTCAATAAATCACTAGAGATGTGCTATGTTCCTTCTTTCTTCAAACGCTCTACCATCATCCCAGTGCCGAAGAAGCCCACCATCATGGAACTGAATGACTACAGACCAGTTGTAGTCATGAAAACCTTTGAAAGGCTAGTGCTTTCCTACTTGAAAACCATCACGGATCCACTGTTAGACCCCTTGCAATTTGCATACCAAGCAAATAGATCAACAGATGATGCTGTTAATAAGGCTCTGCACTACATCCTACAACATCTTGAATCTCCAAAGACCTATGCAAGGGTCCTCTTTGTAGACTTTAGTTCAGCATTCAATACCATCATTCCAGACACTCTTCTAACTAAGCTAAACCAGCTACAGGCACCTGAACAGACTTGTAAGTGG
The DNA here is from genome assembly GCF_028640845.1 of Ahaetulla prasina. Taxonomy (NCBI): domain Eukaryota; kingdom Metazoa; phylum Chordata; class Lepidosauria; order Squamata; family Colubridae; genus Ahaetulla; species Ahaetulla prasina. The sequence goes on from NC_080542.1 coordinate 18,167,582, forward strand.
ATCACAAGCTTCCTAACAAACACGAAGCAGCAAGTGAAGCTAAGCAGGATCACATCAGATACCTGTACAATTTGCACAGGGCCCCCCCAAGGCTATGAGCTCTCCCCACTTCTCTTCTCTCTGTACCAATGACTGCATCGCCAATGATCCATCTGTTAAACTATTGAAGTTCACAGATGACAGAAAAGTGATTGGTCTCATTTGAGACAATGACGAATCCGCATATAGATGAGAAGCCGAACGACTAGCCTTGTGGTGCGACCGAAACAATCTGGAACTGAACACACTCAAAACTGTAGAAATGGTGGTAGACTTTAGGAGAAACCCTTCCATACTTCTACCTCTCACAATACTAGACAACACAGTATCAACAGTAGAAACCTTCAAATTTCTAGGTTCTATCATATCGCAAGATCTAAAATGGACAGCTAACATCAAAAACATCATCAAAAAAGTATAACAAAGAATGTTCTTTCTGCACCAACTCAGAAAGCTCAAACTGCCCAAGGAGCTGCTGATCCAGTTCTACAGAGGAATTATTGAATCTGTCATTTGCACCTCTATAACTGTCTGGTTTGGTTTTGCAACCCAACAAGAAAGACACAGACTTCAGAGGATAATTTAGAACTGCAGAAAAAATAATTGCTACCAACCTGCCTTCCATTGAGGACCTGTATACTGCACGAATCAAGAAGTGGGCCGTGAAAATATTTACAGATCCCTCACATCCTGGACATAAACTGTTTCAACTCCTACCCTCAAAACGACGCTATAGAGCACTGCACACCAGAACAACTAGACACAAGAACAGTTTTTTCCCGAAGGCCATCGCTCTGCTAAACAAATAATTCCCTCAACACTGTCAAACTATTTACTTAATATGCACTACTATTAATCTTCTCATCATTCCCATAACCAATCTCTTTCCACTTATGACTGTATGACTGTAATTTTGTTGCTGGTAATCCTTGTGATTTATATTGATTGTTCCTGATTGCTTATTTGTGCCCTGTGATTATCATTAAATGTTGTATCATTAAGTGTTAAATTGTACCCTATGACCATCATTTGTGTTGTAAATATAACTTGATGGAGGTATCTTTTCTTTTATGTACGCTGAGAGCATATGCACCAAGACAAATTCCTTGTGTGTCCAATCACACTTGGCCAATACATTCTATTCTATTCTATTCTATTCTATTCTATTCTATTCTATTCTATTCTATTCTATCTAAAATGAACAAGGGGAGATTCAACCTGTAAATAAGGAGAAATTTTCTGACAGTGAGAACAATCAACCAATGGAACAGAAGTTGCCTTCGGAAGTTGTGGGAGCTTCATCACTGGAAGCTTTCAAGAGCAGATTGGACTGCCATTTGTCAGAAATGGTGTAGGCTCTCCTGCTTGGGTGGGGGGTTGGACTAGATGACCTACAAGGTCCCTTCCAACTCTGTCAATCTATCTATCAAAAAGCTGTAACTAACTAAAACTTGGATAACTCAAGACAGTTTGGTGGTATTTATATTACTATATGGGGTGGCTTCACAAAAACACCTAAGATCAAAGGGCTAGTTTGTGAATCAGCTGAGGAATTCAGTACAGCAATATTATTATCTTGAATTATTTCAAACAGAGTCCTTCTTCCACCCAAAAGAAAAGAAAACGGGGTGGTGGAGAGAGAAACTGATATTCTTTCCCCCTCCCGTTTCCTTCGTCCATATCTATTTGAAGGAAATAACGGGGAAAAAAGATTTTCCGAGTTTTCTCTAAAACAGCCTGAAATAAATTGCTCGCTTCATATGCAAATGAAGGGCCGGGATACACAGCCTGAAAGGATCTGGTCAACCAATGAATGAACCAATCTGAAAGATTTATACAAACAAACCGCCATGCGGTAGCTTTAAATAAAAAAAACGCCCTCTCGCGGAATCTTAGGGAAGGACGCTGATGACGCAATGGTGGTTCGACAACCAATCAGCCGTTCAGAAAGAATTTGGGGCTGCCCCCTCCCCTAAGTAGCAAGATAACGCGAGCGAAAGAGGCGCGCAGACGCCTTTCTGAGTTTTTTTTTCTATCCCTTCCCAAGATGGCGGCCGCGATGGGTTTCCAAAGGGGCGGGTGTATTATTGCGCCTGCGCGCTGAGCAGCAAGTTCTCTCTGAAGATGGCGGCAATGCAACATTTACGGAAAGCGTGCGCTCACGCCGGTTTTACTCCTTTAATAGTCAGGGTGAGACTTTTTTATTATTATTATTTCCCTCTCTCTCTCCATCTCTCTCTCTCTCTCTCTCTCTGTTTGGTCCTTCTACGTTATGATTAATTGGTCAAGTGAAGGAGGAGCGGGCGGGCTCTAATGCATTTTAATCTGATTAAAGAGAATTGTATGTAATTCAAATTAATTCAAAAGCAGGGACTCTTTAATTAGGGCTGTGCAGATAATAACCGTTAAAAGGGAATTAATTAGGGCTGTGCAGATAATAACCGTTAAAAGGGAATTAATTAGGGCTGTGCAGATAATAACCGTTGTATCCACCTTGTGGCTGTTTTCTACCGCAAAACGATGTCGTGAGATAAGGCTGGTTGTGGCTGATGGGTCTTTTAGTCCATCTTTCAAGGAAGGCGCTGGGTTGGAAGTGGGGAGATCCAATTTGAAAGCAGAAATCTGGTTGAGACTTCTTTTTAGGAAAAAGGTGGGATATTAATGTATTGTATTAAATAATTCATATAATTATTAATAGTTTCATGAGAACTATTAGGAACTGGGTGACTGTGAGTTCTAGTCCCTCCTTAGAATGAAAGCCAGCTGGCTGACTTTGGGCCAGTCACAAATACTCAGACCAACCCACCTCACAGGGTTGTTGTTTCAGGGAAAAAAGGAGGGGGAAGGTGTGTTGGGTATGTTTGCCATCTTAAGTTATTTGTAGAAATAAAGTTATTTGTAGAAATAAAGGCAGGTTATAAATAAGGCAGGATATAAAGGCAGGATAAGGCAGGATATAAAGAAGGAAAAAGATAAAAGAATAGAACAGGGGTCTCCAACCTGGCTGAGGAACTCTGGGAGTTGAAGTCCACAAGTCTTAAAGGGACCAAGGTTGGAGACCCCTGGAATAGAATATAATTTTTTATTGGCCAAGTGTGATTAGACACACAATTTGTCTTGGTGCATACGCTTTCACTGTACATAAAAGAAAAGATACCTTCATCAAGGTACAGCACTTACAACACTTAATGATAGTCATAGGGTACAAATAAGCAATCAGGAAACAAGTGAGGCTGAATGATATTGAGGGTGATCATAAAGGGCTCAGGATTAACAAAATATGTAGGAGCTGCTAAATACAGGTATTCTTCAATTTAACAACTACAATTGAGCCTGAAATATATGTGGTTAAGTGAAATATTTGTGTTTTCCCCCATTTTATGACTTTGCTTGCCACGGTTGTTAAGTGAATCACTGCGACTGTTAAATTAGTAACATGGTTGTTCAGTGAATCTGGTATACTCTGACTTTGCTTGACAGAAGGTCACAAAGGGTGATCGTATGACCCTGGGACACTGCAGTCATCATAAATGTCAGTCGGTTGTCAAGCATTCGACTATAGATCACATGACCATGGGGATACTACAATGGTTGTAAGTATGAAAAACGGTCAAAAGTCATTTTTTTTTAGTGGTGATGTAACTTCAAATGATCACTAAATGAACTGCTGCAAGTTGAGGACTACCTGTATGTTAATCTCATATTTCTATAAGCGATCTTATTACTAAATAAGTAATAAGAAAAGTAATATTACTTTTCTTTTGGAGTTAGTCATGTGCCATGCATCTGAGGAAAATGGGTGGTTAAGAAATATGAAATTTAAATAAATTGATGTGTGTTTTCAATCATAGCCTAACATTCATCTTTCAGTTGTTGATAAAAGTAAAGTGTTGGTGCAGCCTCTTAAAAAAGAAAGACAGTCAACTTGATATATAGTTTTCTATTTTTACATATATTTTGATTGGTATTTGCTGCCCAGAGTCATGAATTTGAGTTAGATAGCTGTGTAACTTGGAATAATAAAATAAAATCATTGGTATTTCCAAGGCTATCAATCCTTCAGGTCCAAATTAAGACTGTAGCAAATATTTTAAACAAATATTTTGCCGATCAGTGCTTTCAGGGAGGAAATATTCTTTTCACAACTTCAGAAGTCTTAATAGTTAAAAAGTGGATTTGGATATTAACTATTTTCAACTCCAATTTTTCATGCTATCCCCACTCTTTTGCCTGTTAAATAAGAATTATTCCAGGAAGGCAATTTCTTAGGAGAACAAGAATCAGTTTTAGCTTCTGTTCTAGAAACATTAGCAATGTGGCTAAGCTGGCTTTAATTCAGGAATACAGTTATACTCTAATCATAATTAGAATCACGTATAGTACTTGCTGAGATTTCAAAGGTGCAAAATAATAATTTTTAATTGTTTCTGTTGTAACAGAAGTTAATATCTATGCCCAATGACACATTGGAAAGTGAGAAAATTACAGTCTGAATATTCTTGTGGCAGCTGCACTTTAGAAAGACCTTGTACAGATAGTCCTCAACTTAACAACCTTTCATTTAGTGATCATTTGAAGTTACAACCCCATTGAAAAAAATGACATAACTTTTTTTACATGTATCACCATTGCAGCATCCTCACGATCACATGATAAAAATTCAGACGCTTGACAACTGGCTCATGATGATTGCGATGTCCCAGGATCATAGGATAACATGCAATGTTCTAACAAGCAAGGTCAATGGGGAAGTCTGATTCCCTTTACAGCTGTGTTGCTAAACAACTGCAATGATTTGTAAATAACTGTGGCAAGAAAGGTCATAAAATGGCGCAGAACTCATTTAACAAACGTCTTGCTTAGCAACAGAAATTTTGGGTTCAATTGTGATCATAAATTGAGGATTACCTGTAGTCTTAAATGATTTTTGCCATTTTGGGATTTGCCTCTCTTACGATTAAATCTTAAAACTGTGCCCTAATTTTTTTTTCTTGTCTCCTTGCTCAGAGGTTGGCGACCATTGTTCCCAATGTTTCTCAAGTAGATAATTCTTCAAATTTCCTGAGCAATGTTCCTCACCGAAAACACCCTGGCATCCTCCATCTCAAGTGTGTGATGCTTCCGCCTGAGTTAGTGCAAGCAGTTTCCTTTTGGGTAGCCCGTGAGTAAAACTTATTAAAGATTGGATTGTCTGAGTATATCAGCTGGTGTCTTGGTTGAAGGTATGTTATAGGTAATCCCGGATTTACGACCGGCTGCTTAGCAACTGTTCAAAGTTATGATGGAGCCCCCAAAAGTACATACCAGTCAGATTTGAGGTTCCAAATATGACCTCTGAAGTCATCAGTCAATCAATCAGAATAGAGCTGGAAAGGACTTTTGAGTCTTCTAGTCCAACTCCCTGTTCATGCAAGGGACCCTATACAATTTCAGACAAGTGGCTGTCCAGTCTCTTAAAAACCTCCAGTGATGAAGCAGCTACAGCTTCTGACAGCAAGCTGTTCCACTGGTTAATTTTCCTCACTGTTAGGAAGTTTCTCCTTAATTCCAGGTGGCTTCTCTGTTTGGTTAGTTTCCATCTGTTGTTTATTATCTTGCCTTCTGATGCTTTGGAAAATAAGCCAATCCCCTCTTCTTTGTGGCAACCTCTCAAATATGGAATACTGTTATGTCGTCCCACGTTCCCCCCCCCTTGCCCCCTGTCCATCTTTTCTCTAGACTAGACAAACCCAAATCCTATAACTGTTCTTCATATGTGATTACATTTTTTTTTTTATATTCAAAAAGTTTTTATTAGTCAAAAAAGGTTTATACAAATACATTTCAGGTATGGTAAATTTTCATTTTTCTTATCTAAAATAAGAATTTTACTCAAATTTTTTAACACATACAACAGCCATATGGCAAGCAGGTGACACGAAGTAGCTAAGTTTACAAATTTTAAATACGTAATAAAGAAGAGTCAAGAATAAACAGAATATCGTACAAAAGAGAGTAAGGAAAACCAACACAATCCCAAATATCTTTATCACTTCCTAGTTTTAGATCTCAGAACTCTGGGTTCAGCCTGACCCAACTCCAGGGCCGCAACAGCGGCAGCCGCTCCTCCCATGATCTATAACTTCCCTTCTTCAATTCCTGGGTCATCTGATTCCAGGAGGCTTTGTGTTCCTCCACATAGGCCGTAGCCTCCGCAATTGTACTGATTTTTTCGTAATGCCCTCCCGGAAAATCATCAATCCTCTGGCATCAGCCATCTGAAGCCCACTCCTTCTGGTACAATTTGCTTGACAAAAATAATATTTCTTTCTTTTTCACGCACCTGTCTGGGAATCTGCCTCAGAATGGCTATCTCCTGCCCCTGTAAATCAGTGCCCCACTCCTATGTTTTCTAAGAATTTCATCTCGCCTCTTCTCACAAATTTGACATGAACCTCTCTAGGAACTGCATGCGTGCGTGCATATTGCTAATTAACTCTATAAACTCGATCCACATCCCAATTCATGAAATCAACACCTCTCCCAAGAAATTCTCCCAACAATTTAGTCACAACATCTCTCAAGTCTTCTTGGTCCACTTCTTCCAAATTTTGAAACCTAAGGAAATAAGACATTTTATCCATCTGTAGTCCAAGCACAGCATTGCCTGTCGCCTCCTCTCTTTTCTGCACTGCCCGCATCTCGCCTCCAAACCTTCCACTTTCTGCTTGTTTTCTGCTGAAACTTGTTGAGTATCCTTTAAATCCTTTTGGATAGTCACAATTTCTGCTCTTATTTCATCCAATTTCTTGTCCATATTAGATAACTTTTCCAAAATTCTCCATCTCTCCAGCAGTTGGTCTCTGACCTTTTGCCATTAAGGAAAAAAATACAAAATCCTCAGGCAGGCACAGTATCCTTGTAATTTCCTCCGGATCCACCAGGGGCACTCACAGGAGCAACGAGTCCAGAGTACAGTACGTCACCCAGGTAGCGGAAGGGAAGTGATGTCATCAAAATTCTCATAGTGAAGGAGGAAGCTGGACGCCACCACTGTTCCCCAGAAGGAGGGGGGGCCTCAAACCTTCCCTCCTAAATTTCTCCATCACCTCTTCTCCAGAGCTCCACAAAACCGTAATCTTCTTATTTTAAGTTCTCCTCTCTCCAGAATAACTCGTGCTCCTTCCAACCGCAGGGGAGAAAACCCCCGCACTCCGGAGCACTCCACCACATTTACCGATATTCCCTTCCCTTCTCCTCCTCAATTCTTCTCCGTGCCCTGTTCACCACCAGGCTGCTGCAGTTATAAATCCAATGCCCCGGTGTCACTGGGCACAGCGGCCCAGGCGACGACCAAAATAATGGCCGCGGCCTGTGGCCTCCAAACCCCGCCAAGCCTAGGACGCGCCAGCATCGGTCCCCACAGTCCTGTATGTCGGCTGGGAGACCCCTGGCGGGCCGTCCGTGCGGCAGGTGTCCTTTTCGGAACACCTGGCCCCTGAGGGCCTCGGCGGCGGCCGGATTCGGGCGCTGGAGGCAGGAGAAGCCTTCCAGACGTCCGTTGCCGCTGGATACCGGAAGTCGTCTCCATATGTGATTACATTTTGGGTGCTTGGCAACCAGCCCACATTTACAGCTTGTTTGCAGCATACTATAGTCACATGACCAAAATTTACAATATTTTTTGCCAGAAACTGGTGTTCACTTCCGTAAAGTCTATTGCGGACATGATCCATTAACGACCGTGATTTCCTTAACTGCTGCCACACAAAAATAGTCATGAAATCAGATTGGACACATGATGACCTGCTTAAAAACCTATACAACTTACAACCTTAATTTCAGGGTCAATTAAGTCCTACCTGTACCGTTCCTGAAACTGAAATGACAGGGTGAATTCAGTGATCTTACTTGTTTTTCATTTTGGAGAGTATTCTTTCTCTATTCTTTCATTTAAATCTATCCCTATTATTTCTTTAGCAACAACATTGAATTGGTTTACCATTGTCTTCTGGGATGCTTTTTAGATTCAATGGCTGTCATAGAGCCCAATGAAACCTCCTTTGGTTTCTGTCACAAGTCTTGTTCTTTCTCCCAGAATCCCCCATACGCGATCTGGAGAAGAAATCTGAGTCTCTTAGCAACTACCTCTGGAGCCGCAAACGCCCGGTAGAGTTGAAAGACCTGCGTAAAAAACAACTCCTTCTGGAACAGGAACTAAGGAAGGATGCAGAAGTCCTGATCCAGCAGAAAGGTGAAAGTGGGGTATGGATGACAGAGAGAAAACAGGAGCAACCTCACTTTTTCATTTTTATTGAAGTACGATATCAAAAACATACAGGATAGTTAAAAAGACGAGTTGGGAGAACTGAAAGAAAACTTGAGGAATAGCAATAGCACTTAGACTTATATACCGCTTCACAGTGCTTTACAGCCCTCTCTAAACGATTTACAGAGTCAGCCTATCACCTCCAACAATCTGGGTCCTCATTTTACCTACCTCAGAAGATGAAAGGCTGAGTCAACCTTGAGCCAGTCATTATCAACTGCTGGCAGTAAATAATGAGTTAGCCTGCAGTACTGCATTCTAACCAGTACTGCGCCACCATGGAATATAGTTAGATATGAAATCATAGGGAAAGAAATTAGGCCAAATAATATGTCATTTATAAAAATAAACAGTTACAATTCTACATATAACTCTAGTCCAAATAGCATTTATGTACACATTTTTAATATATTTATATGACTTTATTCTGAATTCTATATTAATGAGTTTCATATTTCATTATACTTGCCTACACAAAGGCTACACCTCTAAACAACCAGCTCATAGGTAGCAAGTGCAATCCGGGCCTCAGTCCATTGAGGGAATTGATTCATTCATTCATCTTCCTAATGCTGCAATATTAACTTTTTGGCCATGGTAATGTGCACAGAAAATCTGTAGTAGTCCCCAAGTTGTGACCACAACTGAGCCCAGAATTTCCGTTACTATCCAAGACATCTGTTAAGGGGTTTTTGCTTCATTTTACGACCTTCTTTTCACAGTTGTTAAGTGAATCATTTTGATCATTAAGTAAATCTGGCTTCTCCCATTGACTTTGCATGTCGGAAGCCAGCTAGGAAGGTTACAGATGGTGATTACATGACCAAGGGACAGTGCAACTGTCATTAAATACATGCCAGTTGCTAAGTGTCCGAATTTTGATTACAAATCTGGTGGGGGTGCTGCCACGGTCAGAAGGGCGAAAAGTCACTTTTTTCAGTGCTGCTATAAGTTTAAATGGTCACTAAACAAGTGGCTGCAAGTCTCGACTACTTGTAATTTCAAAGAATATTATTCCCTGAAAATTTTAGATTTTGTTGCACAATTTATGTAATTAACTTTCTCCTATGAATCGGACGTTGTAAAAACATGTTTAAAGAAGCACTATCCTTATTGTACCTCCAACAAAATGCTGTTTTTGACAGGTCCTTTTCTATAAAGATGGAGTCCAGTGAATACTAAATATTAGAATGTTAGTTTTTCCTCACTTTGACAAAATACATGGAGATCTTATCAAGAGATCTTATCTGTTGATAAGACAGCTTATCTTGTGGAATTGTTGAGCTCCTGCAGAAAAGCTGAGCTGTGACTCTAACAAATATATAAAAATAAATTCTGTAGGAAAGTTTATTTTTTTTCAATCAGAATTTTCGGCAAAAACAGAGCAATATGGAGGGGCCAGAGTTGCAAAGCCTCTGTTTTGCTAAATGGTCTTGGATTGATCACTGTGTCTTAACTGATCCTACCTCTTTGTTGCTTCTATCTTACGATTTATACTGATACTGTTTCCTGATTGCTTAATTGTAGCCTATGACTATCATTAAGTGTTGTATCATTAAGTGTTAAATTTGTACCCTATGACTATCATTAAGTGTTGTAAGTGTTGTACCTTGATGAAGGTATCTTTTCTTTTATGTACACTGAGAGCATATGCTTTCAGTACACTGTGTGTCCAATCACACTTGGCCAATTAAAAAAAATCTATTCTATTCTCTCAGAGCTGCTTATGTAGATAGACCAATAAGAGGCTGAGCGATGAATTATATTACACTCTTTGAGAAAGGGCGAGATAAAAATGTAATAATTGCAACAATAGTATACTTTCTCATACATCTTTTTTAGGTGGATCTCTAGATGAAAACGATGAGAAGCTGAAGCAAAAACTTTTGATTGCTATTCGTAAATCAATTTACCACTGGGAAGAGTTAAAGTGAGTGTTTACAACTCAGGATTCTGATTATTGGAGGAAGATGTAGTTGACTCTTCTTGTTTCATTCTCTTTGAATCGTAAAGTCCTGTTTTTCTTTTCACATAGTTCCTTCCTATTATGGGTGTTGGTGTTACAATGATGGTTTAAACTCTGCCTGGTTTCAGAAAAACTTTTGGCTGTTTACACTTTTTAAAAAAATACAAACCTCTTCTATGTACAATGAAACAAAAGTGGAAAGGACTCACTCGCCCAAGGCCTGGGAGAAAAGCCAAATTTTATTATCAGAATGAGAGCTATATCACTGTATGCTCTGTATACGTGTGTTCTTTGCCTCCACTTTATGATGGCTATTCTCATGACTTTAAGTGACTTCTGTTTAACTGTGGGATGAGAAGTGTTTGTGTAGCTTTCTCTTTTTGTACTGACCACACTTGCAATTTTTCTTCCCCCAAGATATACTCAGGAGCTCAGCTTTCTGTACATGGTTAGCCGCATGGATGCAAACTACGCAGCAGTGAGCCGAGCTTTCCATGAAGTAAGTTGCAGCTGTAACTTCCAGAGCGCAGTGGGCAAGATGATGTAGGGATGGAGGGAGCATGGTGATAACAGCAGGCTTAGAAATCCTGTCACTATTCTGGACTGGAATATTTACTCACTGTTAACATCTCAGCTTTGTAACAGCAACAGTAACAGGAGTTGGAAGGGTCTTGGAGGTCATCTAGTCCAACCCCCTGCTCACACAGGAGACCTATACTAATTCTGACAAATGGCTGTCCAGTCTCTTCTTAAAAGCTTCCAGTGATGGGGCACCCACAACCTCTGAAGGCAATTTGTTCCATTGGTTGATCATTCTCACTGTTAGGAATGTTCTCTCCTTTATCATCATCATCTTTTTTTTTCTTTTTTTTGGAAAAAAGAGATTGATATTTTTAGGGTGCAACCACTGATTATCTGCATTCTTGCAGTATTAATCATTTAATAGGATAAGCCAAAATTACTGTTGAAAATACATATTCATGTGCCAGAACCAAATTTTGCTGATGAGTAATTTTTCCTCATACTCGGCTGTATAAATGTGATAAGAAAGGAGACAGTCCCTTTACATAGGGTGTAAAGTCCAGAAGTCCCAAAATATTCCCATACTCCATTGGTTGTTTTGGCCTTGAATATCAGGTAGCCTGTCTTGTGCTGTGGGTGCTTGTTTCTAGCAATTGAAATTGGGATGTTGTGAACGGCGGCCTGTACTTCAGCAGCCACTCTTCTTTTGAAAGTCTGAAAAGATAAGCTCATAAGTAGCATCTCTGCCAAACTTAAAGCATAAGGTCTTTTTTTTTTTAAAAAAATCATGTCTTACCTTATTAAGCTTGGAAAATATTATGCTGTCCTTCCAAACTGAGAAAGTGACCCCTTTTTCTCTGCAACTTTGTTCCCTTCAGATCCAGAAGCGAGTACCAGATTTCCAGCCCAAAACTTTGCTGGATTTCGGCTCGGGTACCGGTGCTGTCAGCTGGTGAGAATCCCCTTGGAAGGGAGAAACTGCCTTTCTCTGCAGCAGCAGCAGCAGCAGCAGTGAGACTTACCTCCCTAGTGGAGGGAGTGAGTCCCTGAAACAAGGGAAAGAGAGGGGAAGGCAATCTTTTGTGGGCTATGGCTTCACCGTAACATTTTTTGAAGGGGATGAACGCTGCCAAGCCAGCCATTGCACATGTGAACTGGGCAAGTTAAGGTTAGGGCTCCTCGTTTTCCTAAATGGGGATATTCTGGAAGTGAAGCTTCCCATCTATTTTGAAGAGGATCATGTGTAGGAATGCTTCCAAAATGGAGGGAAATCTGCAGCCAGGTCTCCATAGTCAGTATAAGAGGAGGAACACAAGGCAAGCGAAAAAGAGGTTCAAGCAGTATGCTTGTGACAGAAATGGCTTTCCATTGGAGGAAGCCAACAGAAGTGGATCTGGTGTGGGATAGGGAGGTAATATGTCTTCACATCTATAACATCATTCATCTATACATCCTTCTTATCTATACATACATCTTTTCTATCTCTCTCCTATCTTATCTTATCTATCCACCTATCCTTCTTACCTATCCATCCATCTTTCCTATTTATCTGTCTGTCTTTCTGTCTATCTATCTAATCTATTTTTCTTTTTTCTATACTTTAGGGCAGCCCATAGCATCTGGGGCGAAAGCTTGAAAGAATACATGAATATTGATTGCTCTGTTCCCATGCTGGACCTGGCAGAGAAACTAATGCAAGGTGAGATGGGGCCTGAATCTGTCTTTCTCCAACTAAAAATGTTTTCCTTTTTAATTTTTAGACCGGCAGGTAACTTCCTTTCAGTTAGGCCCCAAAAATCGTTGCTCATCACTCTGTTCTCTTCCTGACATCATTTATTTATTTATTTATTTATTTAATCATATTTATATACCGCCCTATCTCCCGAAGGACTCAGGGCAGTTTACAGGCACTTAAAAACACATAAACACATAAATACAATATAAAAACAATTAAAAAACTTATTCTATAAGCCCGTTATTAAAATATAAAAATAAAACCCAATTAAAACCCATAAATTTAAAATCTAGCTCAGTCCTGCACAATTAAATAGGTATGTTTTAAGCCCGCGGCGGAAGGTCCGAAGGTCCGAAAGCTGACGAAGTCCGGGGGGTAGTTCGTTCCAAAGGGTGGGAGCCCCCACAGAGAAGGCCCTTCCCCTGGGCGTCGCCAGACGACATTGCCTCGCTGACGGCACCCTGAGGAGACCCTCTCTATGAGAGCGCACGGGTCGGTGAGAGGTATTCGGTAGCAGTAGGCGGTCCCGTAAATAACCCGGCCTTGTACATACGCCTGTACCTCCTTTGCTTGTAGTTTCCCTTTGTCCCCTTCAGAGTTGCTTGCCGGATTTCCACCTCTCACAGGCCCTTTTCTCTGTGGATTTATCTGTTGCCTGTTTTCTTCCTAGGCATCTCTGAATCCCAAGAGCTCTGCTTTCCTGGTGTATACTTCAGGCAGTTTTTCCCCGTTGGACCAAAGGTAAGTACAGTTCACACAGCTGCATTCCAAAGAGACTGAGTCCCAGGAGTTTTAATGAATATACCATGCCAGCTCCTGAGGTTCTGTTGATCAATGGGTTGGGATGCAACATTTTCCCTATGGAATCTTTCTAGCACTCTCACAAGAATTTACTTTACTGACTTATTTACAAACTCCACCTGATTCCATTGTGGCTTAAGTAATTGAAACTGATCTACTTTGGGTGCATTAATGTATATAGGCTGGAAAATTTTACGATAGTATTAGATAAAATTAGAATACGTTAGGCTTGGATTTAAGATTTAAGAAAAAGGATTCATATGCAGTATATGAAAGAGAGATCTGTTTCCCAATATAGGTAGATATGCTTAACATAACATAACATAATAACAGAGTTGGAAGGGACCTTGGAGGTCTTCTAGTCCAACTCCCTGCCCAGGCAGGAAACTACACCATATCAGGCAAATGGCTATCCAACATTTTCTTAAAGATTTCCAGTGTTGGAGCATTCACAACTTCTGCAGGCAAGGCGTTCCACTTATTGATTGTTCTAACTGTCAGGAAATTTCTCCTTAGTTCTAAGTTGCTTCTCTCCTTGATTAGTTTCCACCCATTGCTTCTTGTCCTGCCTTCAGGTGCTTTGGAGAATAGCTTGATTCCCTCTTCTTTGTTGCAACCTCTGAGATATTGGAACACTGCTATCATGTCTCCCCTAGTCCTTCTTTTCATTAAACTAGACATACCCAGTTCCTACAATCGTTCTTCATATATTTTAGTCTCCAGTCCCCGAATCATCTTCATTGCTCTTCTCGGCACTCTTTCTAGAGTCTCAATATCTTTTTTACATTGTGGCGACCAAAACTGAATGCAGTATTCCAAGTGTGGCCTTACCAAGGCATTATGGTGGGACGGCGAAGTTAGGTTCAAGGGGATACCTATCGAAGCCATTGCTAGATCCTGTGCCGGCTCGCAGCATAAACATCATCGATTCTGAGGTGGAAGAAGAGGCTAGAGCTCATGGTCATGAGGATAGTTCTATCTGCACGGTGGGTGGGAGGGGCAGGTATGGCGGACACGGGGGCCCATATCAGGTTCGGGGAGTGCGCCCGCGCTATCTACGAGCGATCGCGCACTCCGGTCCCCCGATAGTTTCCCGTTCCCTGAGTGGCTTAAATCCTCAGAAGCTGGACCTTTGCCTGATGTTATGCAATGCCAGGTCCGTTATAAATAAAGCCCCCCTCATCTCCGATCTTATACAGGAGGGGGGTGCGGACCTGATTGGCATTTCGGAGACCTGGTTGGGCACGGAAGGGGGGGTTCCCCTGATAGAGATGTGCCCACTGGGTTTCTGTGCGTTCCATCAGGCCAGGGCCCAGGGTAGGGGTGGGGGAGTGGCGGTTTATTATCAACGAGTCTTGAGCCGACGGAGATCACTGTGCCACAGATAACTGGATGTGAGTCCTTCCTTGTGAAGTGGGGCTGTGGGGTTCAGGTGGGTTTACTGATCACGTACCTAGTTCCTTGCTGCGTGTCAGAAACCCTGCCTGAGCTGTTGGAGGTGGTCGCCGGGACGGTAGTAGAGACCCCCAGGCTTATGGTCATGGGGGATTTCAATCTGCCGTCAGTGGGGATAGTATCCACATCAGCTCGGGAGTTCATGGCTTCCATGACGGCCTTGAACCTGACCCATAGTGAACGACCCCACCCACATCGGGGGAAACACTCTGGATTTGATTTTTGTCTCTGGACAGTGGTTGAATGATCTGGGATTAGGGGAGTTAGTTATCAGACCCCTGTCATGGTCAGATCATTCGCTCCTTCAGCTGGACTTTCGAACCGCCGACCCCCTCCGCAGGGAGACGGAGCCGACTCGCTGGTTCCGTCCCAGGCGCCTGATGGACCCTGGAAGGTTCCAGACGGAGCTTGGGCTATTCCCTGAGGATTTAGCCCACGACTCGGCTGGAGCTCTGGTCGCCGCCTGGGATCGGGCAGCGGCTAGTGCTCTAGATCGTGTCGTCCCTTTGTGGTCTCTGACCCGGTGCCGATCTCGTTTAGCCCCTTGGTACTCCGAGGGGCTGAAGGAGATGAAGCGCCGGAAAAGACGCCTAGAGAGTATCTTGAGGGCCAGCCGCTCCAAATCTGACCGGACACTAGTTAGGTCTCAAATTCAGACCTATGTAGTGGCGATGAGGCTGGCCAAACGGGAGTATTTTTCCAACCTCATTGCATCAGCAGATAACCGCCCAGCCGCCCTGTTTGGGGTGACCCGCTCGCTCCTCCATCAGGGAGCGGTAGAAGATCCCTTAAAGGGTCGAGCTGAGGAATTTGGACAATATCTGTTTGATAAAATCGTTCACATTCGGGAAGGGTTGGACACAGATTTGGTAGATCTGGACGGGGTGGGGGAGGCAGGTCTTGATGTTATTATCTGGGATGAGTTTGATCCTGTGGCTCCTGAGGACATGGACAGGTTAATGGGGGGATTGAATGCGACCATATGTTTATTGGACCTGTGTCCCTCCTGGTTGGTACTGGCCACTCGGGAGGTGACACGAGGCTGGCTCCAGAAAATTGTGAACGCTTCTTTGATGGAGGGTGTTTACCCTGCCGCCTTGAAAGAGGCGGTGGTGAGGCCCCTCCTCAAGAAGCCTTCCCTGGACCCAGCTATTTTAGCAAATTATCGTCCGGTCTCCAACCTTCGCTTTGTGGCAAAGATTGTCGAGAGTGTGGTTGCACGACAGTTGCCCCAGTACCTGGATGAAACTCTCTATCTTGATCCATTCCAGTCTGGTTTCCGGCCTGGTCACAGCATGGAAACAGCCTTGGTCGCGCTGGTTGATGATCTCTTGAGGGCTCGGGACAGAGGTTGTTCCTCTGTCCTGGTCCTATTAGATCTCTCAGCGGCTTTTGATACCATCGATCATGGTATCCTGCTGCGCCGACTCAGGAGACTTGGAGTGGGGGGCACTGTTCATCGGTGGTTCTCCTCCTACCTCTCCGACCGGTCGCAGACGGTGTTGACAGGGGGACAGAGATCGACCCCGAGACTCCTCCTATGTGGGGTGCCGCAAGGGTCGGTTCTCTCGCCTCTTCTGTTCAACATCTATATGAAGCCGCTGGGTGAGATCATCCGTGGTCTTGGGGTGAGTTGTCATCTATATGCTGATGATACTCAGCTATATATTTCCACCCCTAACCACCCCAACGAGGCTGTTGAAGTGATGTCCCAGTGCCTGGAGGCCGTACGGGTCTGGATGGGGAGGAACAGACTCAGACTCAATCCCACCAAGACCGAGTGGCTGTGGATGCCGGCGGCCCGGTACAGTCAGCTAATTCCATCACTGACCATTGGGGGCGAGCTATTGGCCCCCACGGAAAGAGCTCGCAATCTGGGCGTCCTCCTGGATGCACGGCTGTCTTTAGAAAATCATGATGGCCGTCGCCAGGGAGCTTTTCATCAGGTTCGCCCGATACGCCAGTTACGCCCCTTTCTGGATCGGGCTTCTTATGCACGGTCGCTCATGCCCTTGTTACATCCCGCCTGGACTACTGTAATGGGGCTACATTACATGGGGCTCCCCTTGAAGGGTACCCGGAGACTCCAACTGTTCCAGAATGCGGCTGCGCGGGTGATAGAGGGAGCACCTTGTGGCTCCTGTGTAACACCCCTCCTGTGTAATCTGCAGTGGCTCCCGGTGGTCTTCCGGGTTCACTTCAAGGTACTTGTTATCACCTTTAAAGCGCTCCATGGCTTAGGACCGGGATATTTACGGGACCGCCTACTGCCACCATTAGCCTCTCACTGACCAGTGCGCTCTCACAGAGAGGGCCTCCTCTGGATACCGTCAGCTAAACAATGTTGGCTGGCGACCTCCAGGGGGAGGGCCTTCTCTGTGGAGGCTCCTACTCTCTGGAACGAGCTCCCTCTGGGGCTTCGTCAACTCCCCGACCTCAGGTCCTTCCGCCGCGAGCTGAAGACGTTGCTGTTTCGAAGAGCAGGACTAGCATGAACGTAGTTTTAAATTGGGGTTTTAAATCAGGGGTTTTAAACGGGGTTTTAAATTTGTATTTAAAAGTTTTAGGCCATCAATTGAATTAATTTTCTATTCTTTTTTGCTGTTTTATATGTATTATATGTTTTCTGTTGTTTTATTGGCTGTGAACCGCCCTGAGTCCTTCGGGAGAAGGGCGGTATACAAATATAATAAATAAATAATAATAATAATTATAAAGTGGTATTAACACTTCACATGATCTTGATTCTTTCCCTCTGTTTATGCAGCCCTCATACTCATACAGCCTTTTACTTACCTCATATAAATATTTTAAATAATATTATGTTTCTTTGTACATACATATAGTTGCACAGCTGGAAGAAAAGACTGGATTGCCATCTGTCAGAAGTGGTGTAGGGTCTCCTGCTTGGGTGGGGTTTGGACTAGATGACCTACAAGGTCCCTTCCAAATCTGTTATTCTGAAGAGCCGTTTAAGGCATGGAGTTCAATAGCACACTCTTCAGTGCAAGAATTATGAAAAAGGAAAGGGAATTCATAATTATTTTAGTGTTGTACTTTTCCTCATGGTTAGCATAGTTTTCCAATAACCAATCATTTACAGCCATGTTTTTTTCAAATTTGGCAACTTGTAGATATGTAGACTCCCAGAATTCACCAGGCAACATGTAGAATGATTGAATAAAATGAGAAACTCTTACAAGGATGACTCTTAATAAAAATGTATTTGTCCTACCGTAACTATATCCTGATGTTAGGCCTGACAGATATATGGGTAAAGAGGGCATTATTATTATTATTATTATTATTATTATTATTATTATTATTATTATTATTATTATTACTATTTATTGGATTTCTAGACCGCCCTTCTCCCGAAGGACTCAGGGCGGTGTACAGCCAGGATAAAACATAAACAATGTACAATTAAAAGCTAAATTAAGAAACTTATTATACAATTGGCCGAAAAATTAAAATATTTAAAATCTAAAAATCCCAATTTAAAACATAAATAGAATTTAGAATTTAAAAATTTAAGCAGTTTAAGAAAAAACTTAAGCCAGCCCCGCGCAAATGAACAAATGTGTTTTCAATTCGCGGCGAAAGGTCCGAAGGTCAGGTATTTGGCATAAACCAGGGGGAAGTTCCAGAGAGTAGGAGCCCCCACAGAGAAGGATCTTCCCCTGGGGGCCGCCAGCCGACATTGTTTGGCGGACGGCACCCTGAGAAGTCCCTCTCTGTGTGAGCGTAAAGGTCGGTGGGAGGCATGAGGTAACAGCAGGCAGTCCCGTAAGTACCCAGGCCCCAAGCCATGGAGCTCTTTGAAGGTAGTAACCAAAACCTTGAAATGCATCCGAAAGGCAACAAGTAGCCAGTGCAGTCTGCGCAGGAGAGGTGTTACATGGGAGCTACGTGGAACTCCCTCTATCACCCGCGCAGCTGCATTCTGGACCAACTGAAGCCTCCGAGTGCACCTCAAGGGGAGCCCCATGTAGAGAGCATTGCAATAATCCAGGCGAGAGGTAACGAGAGCATGAGTGACTATGCATAAGGCATCCTGATCGAGGAAGGGGCGCAACTGGCGAACCTGGTGAAAGGCTCTCCTGGAGACGGCTGTCAAATGATCTTCAAACGACAGCCGTGCATCCAGGAGAACACCCAAGTTGCGCACCCTTTCCCTTGGGGCCAATAACTCGCCCCCGACAGTCAGCTGCGGCTGCAGCTGACTGTATCGGGGTGCCGGCATCCACAGCCACTCCGTCTTGGAGGGATTGAGCTTGAGCCTGTTCCTCCCCATCCAGACCCGTACGGCTTCCAAACACCGGGACAGCACTTCGACAGCTTCGTTGGGGTGGCCCGGGGTGGAAAAGTACAGCTGAGTGTCGTCAGCGTACAGCTGATATCTCACCCCGAAGCTACTGATGATCTCACCCAACGGCTTCATATAGATGTTGAACAGGAGGGGCGAGAGAATCGACCCCTGCAGCACCCCACAAGTAAGGCATGCCGTATTTGAACCAAGATTTTAACTTTTGAAGCCAGTTGATTTCTATCAATAGGCTTTCTCAGACAGAATTTGTAATTGGAGAATGGTTTAATTTCCATTTTCACCTTCCCCTCCATAGATGACATTTGACATCGCAGTATCCGCTTTCTCTCTCAATGATCTGCCAACCTATGGTCAGAGGAAGGCAACGGTGAAAAACCTATGGAAAAAAACCAACCACTTTCTGGTAAGGAACATGTCTTAAATTGCCTGTATGGATTCAGTCAGTTGATGCGAGATGTTTACTCTCAGCTCTGCCTTGAAACTTTTCCTGGTTCTCATGGAATGCTCTTTTGATAACTTCTTTGAGTTGAGAGATAGCAGCCTATGGATTGCGGATCACCCTTAAGTCCTCTTTTTGCATTCTGCTGGGTGTTGCTGGTTGCAGGAAAGGTGTCCATCATTCTTTAGATCAGTAGTCACCAACTGGTGGTCCGCAAGAAAATGTTGGTGGTCTGCAGAAAAATTATTTGCATTTTTTATATTGCACTAAATCAGGGGTCCTCAAACTATGGCCCCTGTGACAGATACAATGAATGTTTGTGTTGCTGCAGAGAGTTTCCCCCTTCAGGATCTTTTTATATAGGTCGGAGGGGGGCAGAAATTCCGATTTGGGGACTGCTTTCGCCTCCAGATACTGGGGATTTAGGCGAAGGCTGGAGGGAAGTGCTGCTGGTGGCAAAGAACTGGAGGGCCTTGTTCCAGTGGGACTGCATCATGGCCTTGAACTGGCTGACCATCTCAGCCCACTGAGCCTTCAGGCACCAGTACCCGGCCTTGTACTCCCGCAGGTCTTCCCTCTGCTTGGAAAGCTTATGCTCCTAGTCCTCAGTGAGGTACTTCTACTTCTTCTCGGTCAAATCCAATTTGAACTGAGCCAGCTGTTTTGCCAACTCTTTCTCATGGTGGCTGCTTAGCTTCAACAACTGCTTGCTATTGGGGCTCTGAGGAGCTTGGGCAGGCAGGCGAGGAGTGGCGAGTAAAGGCTGGCAAGGCACCCCTCGACGTGAGTGAGATCAAGTTGATCACACCCATCCAGTCACATGACCACTGTCAGGCATGGAAACCATACTAGGCCTTAGGTTTCCAGACGCTGCCACATTTTTCCTCTGAGGGGAAGAAGGGGGGGTTGAGGGGTATGGTAACATTCTTCAAGCGGTCAGGGTCGGATTGTGTTCACATCTGCAGAAGGAGTGGCAACGAGGTTTCGAATAAAGTGGAAGAACGTTGGATCATGTGACCAGCAAAGGGGTTAGGGGGTGGGACTCTTGGGGTTTGTATAACTGGGAAAAGAATCCGGAAGTTCAGTTTTGGAATTTCACTCATCGTGTACCAGTTTCCTTATGCTAGTAAAGAACTCTGAAAGACAATGGCTTCTGAGTTTTTTTTATGCAGAGGTTTTTCTGGAACCTTGACAACCACGTTGCCACGCCCACCCAGCCGGTCATTAGGCAGATCATATTAATGGTCCGCGGGATTTAAAATTATGAATTTAGTGGTCCCTGATGTCCGAAAGGTTGGGGACCCCTGCTTTAGATGGTGGTTGCTCTCCATGCTGTTCCTGATGCTGCTGCCTGAAAGCTGCTGCAGCCCCTTAACCCTCTTAATTGCCCTTCTCTGAACCTTTTATTATTGGAGTCCTCATTCTTGTTAAAACAGATTTTCATGTGATAAAAAGGTTTTGATTTGTCCTATGTATGGCCTGGATAAATATTGGAACAAGAAATCAACACACACACACACCTCACCCTGTTCTGCCTTTCTCAAAGAGGCAGGAACCAATGGTACTCATTCTTTGACTGCATGAAAGAAGGTGTCTTCTCAGTACTTGAAGAAGGAAACTAGTATGAAAAGAAAGGTCAGGATTTGCAAAAAAAAAAAAGGGGGAAGGGGAAAGGAAAGGGAAAGGGGAAAAAAAGGAAGTGTTAAATGCTGGAGTGACAACCTGAGTTACATTTGGTCTGCAGGTCCTCCTTTATTTGTCTACCCCTCCTCTGTTTTATATCCTTTTCTAGGTTCTGGTTGAAAATGGAACCAAGGAAGGCCATCAGATGCTCATGGAGGCCCGAGATGTCATTTTGAAGGCGAGTCACCTTTCTTCAGTTAATGGCCTGCTTAAAAAAAAAGGAGGGGGGGGGTTGCAAAATGATGGTGAAAGAAAAATAATCAGATATGTCTCATTAGATAGTTCTTAAGTTAGGGATAATTTTATGTGGTTTGCCAAGTTTCTTTGAAAGGGAGGATACAATTAATAAGTATCTGTTTGGATTTTGATTCTCTCCCACATGCATTGCAGGTGTCATTTAATTGTTCCAGTTCTTCTTTACATCTACATGTTTATACAGGTTTTCCAAATCTGATTTAATTAAGCAGTGAATGGATTCTTCTTTCCTACCCTAATTGCAGGGAGAGTCGCCTCTGTTCTGAAGTGAGCATAAGGTGTGAGCTTTCAGGATTCCCCTCCCCACATTTGAGGGGATGGTTTTCTTCACTGCTATCTTAATTTAATTTAAATGTTAATTTCCAAAATAATTTGTTTTGTTTCCGTCTCTGTTTGTCCTCCAGGCTCTGAATAAGTTGTAGCAGTCACTCAAAAATCATATATCATAGTCTGTGAGCCTCCATGTTAAGGTTACAGGAAAGTGTGGAGGTCACCATTTTTACCAACTGAAACTTTTTTTCATTTTGTTCTCAGGAGGCAGATAAAGTAAAAGAAGAAGCTCATGTTTTTGCTCCGGTAAGTACTGAATTCTATCCAGAGTTGCGTTTATGAAAGCTACATTAGAATGTAAAAATGCCTCCTCTGCTGTCTTGGACTTCAAGCCAGTGTTGTTTTGCTCTTGGGTAAAGGAGAGATTCAAGCTGGAAATAAAGAGTAATTTTCTGACAGTGAGAGCAATCGACCAGTGGAACAGAAGTTGCCTTTGGAAATTGTGGGAGCTTCATTACCGGAACCTTTCAAGAAGAGATTGGACTGCCATTTGTCAGAAATGGTGAAGGGTCTCCTGCTTGGGTGGGGAGTTGAACTATATAGCAATAGCACTTAGACTTGTATACCGCTTCACAGTGCTTTATAAACTTCTCTAAGCGGTTTACAGAGTCAGCATATTTCCCCCAACAATCTGGGTCCTCATTTTACCCACCTCGGAAGGATGGAAGACTGAATCAACCCTGAACTGGTGAGATTTGAACTGCCAAACTGCAGCTAGCAGTCAGCTGAAATAGCCTGCAGTACTGCATTCTAACCACTGTGCCACCTCGGCTCAAGATAGCCTACATGGTCCCTTCCAACTCTGTTAATTTGTTTCTGGGTTGTTTTTTTAAAGCCAGGATTTTTACTTTTCTGACTCTGAACCATATCTTTGATTGTGAGCCCAGAAAACATGCAAATCTTGGCTTTTGACCAGAACTTAAAACAGTCTTTTTTTGCTTGTTTGTTTGTTATTGGCACTTTAAAGATGAAGAAATGTTAACGGAGGAACAAAACGGAGGGCGGGAGAAAACATAGCGTTGCAATACTTGATTGGTGAGCAGGAGCAGAAATGGTATAAAAACGTATCTTGTGTGATGAAGCACAAAAGAGGATTCTTGTGTTCATTGAGGCTCAGGATTACTGAAACATAAAGCAATGGACTTCTCTCCTTTTATTTGTCTAGTGCCCACACCACTTGCCCTGTCCTCGCTTGTTACTGGATAATCCTTTGCCGTGTAACTTCCTCCAGCAATATCAACCCCTGCCTTTGCCTTGGGTAAGTCTGCCTGCCTGCTTGTCTTCCCTTGAGACAAAATGGGGTGATAAACCTGCGTGCGTAAATATCTGCACGAGTTAAGGCCATAATTATTGGCTGAATTATGGACGCACCTTTACATAAATGCTAGGAGCACTTCAAAACACAGCAGTCCTAATAAATACTTGATATTTATGCAGGACTTATTCATGTAACATGGATTGGGTGCAAAGCAAGGAATCAGAGCAGATAGTAGCATGTGTTCAATTTCTGGCACTATTTGACATAGCTATATGACCCGTACACCTCCCAGTTCATTCCCAAATTATAGTTCACTTAGAAAGAGAATATGAGATATGAAATAATTTATTTATTTATTTATTTATTGTTTGAATTTATATACCGCCCTATCTCCCAAAGGACTCAGGGCGGTTCACAGGCATATAAAACATCAATATACAAATAATAGTCTTAGCTGTATTTTTATGTAATTTAAATCACAGTTAGTTTTAGTTTCTAGACTTTCCCATTTTGGTTTACAAACCTTCCAACCGGAATACAAGATTTTAAGATTGTGTGAAGTCTGGAAAAAGGTAACATTTTCCTGTTTGAACCAGCAGGCTGGGTTTTCAGAAGATGCAGAATTAGGGAGTTGTAACGTTTGTGGAGTACTATGGAAAATCCAGGCCAGGTCTTACCACATTGGATGAACCATATTAAGCCATAATATGCTTTATTTTAATGGGACACGGTGGCTTAGTGGATAAGACACTGAGCTTGTGGATCGAAAGGTCAGCAGTTCAGCGGTTTGAATCCCTAGTGCCATGTAACGGGGTGAGCTCCCGTTACTTGTCCCAGCTTCTGCCAACCTAGCAGTTCGAAAGCACGTAAAAAATGCAAGTAGAAAAATAGGGACCACCTTTGGTGAAAAGGTAACAGCGTTCCTTGTGCCTTTGGCGTTGAGTCATGCCGGCCACATGACCACAGAAATGTCTGGACAGCGCTGGCTCTTTGAAACGGAGATGAGCACAGTACCTCCTAGAGTTGGGAATGACTAGCACATATGTGCGAGGGGAACCTTTACCTTTACCTTATGCTTTATTTGTTTTGGATTGGATGTTGTCTGAATAAAGTTTTGTCTTGGGATTAAGTTGGGGTTGGGTGAGAGTTCCGTGGGTCACGAGAGCATAACCTCTTGAGTATGCAAGTGGAATTCTGTGCAACAAGAAAAGCAATTCAAGCATAGGCAAATTGAATAAAAGACACTGCCAACAGAAACTCAAAATATAGAAAGCCTAAAATTAAATTGAAGATTATTCCTGACATAAATAAAGACTTGAAAACCATGACCCTGGTCTGGAATACAGGTAGTCCTCAGTTAACTGCTACAATTGGGATTGGGAACTCCTTCAACATAGTGACACAATTGTGTGTGTGTGTGTGTGGAAGTGTCTTGGCGACGTTTCGACGAAGTCCCATTCGTCATCTTCAAGCTTCAGCTTCGTGCTTCTGGGAGCAATGTGTGATTGCAGCTGTTTCTTCCTTTTGCTGCAATCACACATTGCTCCCAGAAGCACGAAGCTGAAGCCTGAAGATGACGAATGAGACTTCGTCGAAACGTCGCCAAGACACTTCCAATTTTACGCGGGAGAAAACCCGAATAACCAAAGACCTACATACAAACACCCGCGAAAACCTCAGAAAACATATATATATATATATATATTGACTTTAAAAAGACCAGAACTATCGCCAAAACTGAACACTTTTTTTTTTATTTATTTTTTTTTTATTGAAAGAGTTTTATAAAAAAACAAAAACATTTTTCCCCCTTTTTTCCCCCTCCCTCCCAAAAAAACAAAAAACAAAAACAAAACACCCCCCTCCCTCCCCCACCCAAAACTGAACACTTTAACACTTTCACCAAAACTGAACACTTTAACAACAGAATAATCAGAGAAGCCATCGAGATAGAAAAACGCCCACACAGCATGAACAAACGAGATGATACCTCCCGCCTAGCAGCCATTTGGAAACCCGCCCTTATTGACAAACGAGTCCCTAACACGAGGAATGACACCAGACCCACACTCACGAAGTCCACACAGGATGTCACCACCACACATCCACCCAGAAAGCAGACCCAAACCCACACTGATCAGGAAGCACGACCAAGGACCAGAAGCCAGACCGCAGCTGCAACATTAGCCATTTCAAACCCCTCCAATCCATTCATGCAGCAGACTGACACCCACTATGAAGATGTAGCACGACCACAAACACGAAGCCAAACAACAGCAATGCAACTCACCAGCTCAAATCCCCCTGCAACTCACATTAATCTGAGCACAACCAAGCCCCCACCCAAACAGGACACACCCCCAGCCAATCAGAGCACAAAAAACCCCCCATCCAATCAGAGCACAGCCAAGCTCCCACCCAATCAGTTCAAACCCCACTAGCAGTTAAAAGGAAGAAACAGCTGCAATCACACATTGCTCCCAGAAGACGGCTGAAGCCTGAAGATGACGAATGAGACTTCACGAAACGTCGCCAAGACACTTCCAATTTTACGGAGAAAACCCGAACAACCAAAGACCTATGTACAAACACCCGTGAAAACCTCAGAAAACATATATATATATATATATTGACTTTAAAAGACCAGAACTATCGCCAAAACTGAACACTTTTTGTATTTTATTTTTTTATTGAAAGAGTTTTAAAAAAACAAAAACATTTTTCCCCCTTTTTTCCCCCTCCCTCCCAAAAAAAACAAACAAAAACAAAAACAAAACACCCCCCTCCCTCCCCACCCAAAACTGAACACTTTAACACTTTCACCAAAACTGAACACTTTAACAACAGAATAATCAGAGAAGCCATCGAGATAGAAAAACGCCCACACAGCATGAACAAACGAGATGATACCTCCCGCCTAGCAGCCATTTGGAAACCCGCCCTTATTGACAAACGAGTCCCTAACACGAGGAATGACACCAGACCCACACTCACGAGGTCCACACAGGATGTCACCACCACATCCACCCAGAAAGCAGACCCAAACCCACACTGATCAGGAAGCACGACCAAGGACCAGAAGCCAGACCGCAGCTGCAACATTAGCCATTTCAAACCCCTCCAATCCATACATACAGCAGACAGACACCCACTATGAAGATGTAGCACGACCACAAACACGAAGCCAAACAACAGCAATGCAACTCACCACCTCAAATCCCCTGCAACTCACATTAATCTGAGCACAACCAAGCCCCCACCCAAACAGGACACACCCCAGCCAATCAGAGCACAAAAACCCCAGCCAATCAGAGCACAGCCAAGCTCCCACCCAATCAGTTCAAACCCCCACTAGCTGTTAAAAAGGAAGAAACAGCTGCAATCACACATTGCTCCCAGAAGACGAAGCTGAAGCCTGAAGATGACGAATGAGACTTCGTCGAAACGTCGCCAAGACACTTCCAATTTTACACGGGAGAAAACCCGAACAACCAAAGACCTATGTACAAACACCCGTGAAAACCTCAGAAAACATATATATATATGTTCCGGGAGAATATATATATATGTACGCGGGAGAAAACCCGAATAACCAAAGACCTACATATATATATATATATATATATATATATATATATATATATATATATATATATATATATA
The DNA here is from genome assembly GCF_028640845.1 of Ahaetulla prasina. Taxonomy (NCBI): domain Eukaryota; kingdom Metazoa; phylum Chordata; class Lepidosauria; order Squamata; family Colubridae; genus Ahaetulla; species Ahaetulla prasina. Next base: position 18,194,366 of record NC_080542.1, read on the forward strand.
TATATATATATATATATATATACAGCAACTTTTACTTTTTGCCAGTTTCCTCATTGACTTTGCCATCAGTGAAGGTCCCAAATGGCAGTCACATGACCACAAGATATTGCAACCGTTGTAATGGTGTGCCATTTGCTAAGCACCTGAATCGCAATCATGACCGTAGGCATGCTGCAATGGCCACAACGTTAAGGACCTGCCCAGTTTCCTTGTTTCATTGCTGTCATAACTTCAAACTATTGCTGAATGAGTGGTCACGAAATGAGGACTACCTGTACCTTATTCTTTTTGCTGATTGGGCTGATAGGAATAGTTCATGCACCAACCCAGAAAATAGCACTTAACACTTAGACTTACATACCGCTCCATAGTTTTTTACAGCCCTCTCTAAGTGGTTTACAGAGTCAGCGTATTGCCCCCAACAATCTGGGTCCTTATTTTACTGACTTTGGAAGGATGGAAGGCTAAGTCAACCTTGAGCCAGTCAGGATCGAACTCCTGGCAATCGGCAGAGTTAGCCTGCAATGCTACATTCTAACCACCGCACCAAAAAAAAATAATCACATATCAGCCTACTTCTGAGAAAATTTCTGAGTTCTGGAGATAAATTGCACCATTTTGCGCCCGTATTTATTTGTTTGTTTAATGTTTTTGGTCACCCATCTTAGTCAATGACTCTATAAATGAAGAAAGACCAAGGGGCCGTAATCAGCTTCCTCTAGCTTAGATGGATTGGGCTACAATTCCCTTGCAATGAAAGCCCTCCCAGCTTGGAAACTGAGGAGTTGTTGCTGTATGTAAATCTCCCATACAATTATAGTGAAGACTATCTACAGACCTTAAGATAGAAGAAATGAGAGTTTGCTATAGGATTCCTAAAGATGCATCCCAAGGCCAGTTGCCCTGGTCAGATCTTTTTGTTGGCTTATAGATGGAAGTCAGACTTTCTGGGGAGGCTTCCCAATCCTTACCCTACCCTCATATCTCCACCCCCCCTCTGGCCAGATTTTACATTTTACACAATTAGAATTTATATGTTGTTTCCTGAGGGATTCCTGGACTTATTGGAAGAAAATATAGCATCAGCAATTAGTGTCTCAGTCTAATGTTTCTGCTAGCTTTTCTTCCCTGGATTGTGAGAAGAAGGCCTAACTTTCTAAGATCATTCTCTCCTATGTGTGTTTGTGTGTCTTTCTCCAGAATCCTCCACACAAAACCGAGAGATTTTCTTTCTTGATCCTGGGCCGGGGATCGGGGAAGTCGATGGAGTCCTGGCCTCGCATCACCCAGCCTGTCCTTTGCCGCAAAGGCCACGTCCATGTGCACCTGTGTTGTGCTGATGGCACCCTTCAACATGCTGTTGTGACATCAAAAAAACATAGCAGGTACTCGATTCCCCCTTGGGGCGTAAGAAATTCTAGATCCAGGCTCCGCTGCCCTGGAACCAAGGTAGAAATAGAGTAACAGAGTTGGAAGGGAGATCTTCTAGTCCAACCCCCTGCTTAGGCAGGAAACCCTACACCACTTCAGACAAATGGTTATTCAACATCTTAAAAAGTTCCAGTGTTGGACCATTCACAACTTCTGGAGGCAAGTTGTTCCACTGATTAATTGTTCTAACTGTCAGGAAATTTCTCCTTAGTTCTAAGTTGCTTCTCTCCTTTATTAATTTCCACCCATTGCTTCTTGTTCTACCCTCAGGTGTTTTTGAGAATAGCTTGACTCCTTCTTCTTTGTGGCAACCCCTGAGATATTGGAACACTGCTATCATCTCTCCCCTGGTTCTTCTTTTCGTTAAACTAGACATTCCCAGCTCCTGCAATCGTTCTTCATATGTTTCATCCTTGAGTCCCCTAATCATCTTTGTTGCTCTTCTCTTCTCTCCATTCTTTCTCAAATCTCAACATCTTTTTTACATCGTGGCGACCAAAACTGGATGCAATATTCCAAGTGTGGCATTACCAAGGCATCATAAAGTGGTATTAACACTTCACGTGATCTTTATTCTGTCCCTCTGTTTATGTAGCCTAGAACTGTGTTGGCTTTTTTGATAGGTGCTACACTAAATGGTTGTCCACTAGGACTCCAAGATCCCTCTCACAGTTACTGCTATTGAGCGAGGTACCACATATACGGTACCTGTGCATTTTGTTCTTGCCTAAATGCAGAACCTTACTTTTTTCACCACTGAATTTCATTTTGTTTCATAGTGCCCAATGTTCAAGTCTGTCAAGATCCTTCTGTATCTTAAGCCTATCTTCCAGAGTGTTGGCTATTCCTGCCAGCTTGGTGTCATCTGCAAATTTGATGGGTTCCCTGTCTATCCCCTTGTCCAAGTCATTGATGAAGATGTTGAAGAGTATGGGTATTAAGATTAAGAAGGTAGCCCTAGATCCAGGGCTACATTCGAGTGCCCCTGAATGTAATCCTGGGGGTCATCACCTGTCTTTGCTTCTTGCAGGGATCTCTATCGATGTGTCTGGAACAGTAATTGTGGAGATCGGCTTCCTATTCTGACTTCAGATAAAAAATCCATTGTGGAGGACAAGTCAACTCTCGAAGACCAGATAAACAATTCTCAAAAAGTGAATACTGCTCCGTGCCAGGATCAGAATTGATGAGGTCTCTTCCGACTTAGTTTTATACTTCTTTTCGGTATGCCGTTTGAAGCTGTAGACCCAAGGTTGTTTCTGCTTGGCAGTGCGTGTATAATCAACAAGATCAAAGTGTGGTACACCTCAGTCCACGTTCTGTGGATCATGGTGATTTTCATGGAACAACTTCAGCCAGTATCAGATGATGTGGATTTAATTCAGCTGTTTTTCTCTTGGATATTAATAGCCAGCCTAGTGAGGTATCCGGAGATTTAATTAGCTGTGATTATGTTGGTGGGCAGTTTGACCATTCTCTCAAGGCAGAGACGAACCCTTTGGTCAACTTCTTCAGTCTTGTGCTCTACAAAAAATTTGAATTACAGTTTCCATCTCTAGTCCTTGGCTGTGAGAGCTAATTGGGCCTGACAAAGGCTTGGAGAACATGAGGGTGCCAGAATCTACACTGCATATATCTCTTTCTGGATTATTCCATTTGGATTGGAAATGGGCTATTTAAATATTCTCATCCTTTTAAAACATCATCTATAAGAAGATTAACTGAAGGTGATAAAAGTTAGCTTATTAACATTTTCACATACAGTAGGAGTGTGTTACACAAGAAATGCAGTAACACTCCCTTCCAGAGTAGTAGTAGAAGCCAAACCTATATGGGTCAGCACAATATTTTTCTGTTCTGAGTGACACTTTGGGTGCCCTGAAACTCACAAATATGTCTCCTATGTAATTTGGATTGGTTGATGAGCAGTTTCAAAAAATTGGGTTGGTTGTGGTTGTTCTCTTCCTTGTTCTGCCTTCCTATTGTGTTATGTGTTTGGCTAAGGAAGAGAACAAATACTTTCCTTTTTTTTTTTTTTTTTTAAGAAAAGGCTTAGTGTGTGCTCAAATAAAATGGCTTGGAGATCCTGAGTGAAAAGGGAGTGGGAGACAGTTTTGGCTTACACGATGATGCAGAAGGGTGTGTGCTTACGACCACTTTAATCCCAGCTCTCAAAAAGATGCCAAGTAGATTGAAATTGGAGAGCGAATAACGTAGGAGGGATCCTGGTATTAGTAGGTTTGGGATTGGTTGCTTAAGGAGGAAGATTTGGGCACTTAATAGTTTCATTGTTTTTTAAACTCCCCTGCATACAGCCATGCACCCAGAGGCCTGTGGGGTCCTTGGTGCTCTATGAGCTTGCTTCCTAGCACTGATGATGCTACCTAGTTGGGTAATGAAATGTGTGCAAGAAAACAAACAAGCTCAGAGAGCACTGAGGACCCCTCATTTCAACCATGAGCTACAAATATTCTCCTTTAATACAGTAGTACCCAGAGGCCTATTTTGGGCAACAGCAGTGGTATTAACAAAGCAAGTTACAGATATTTTACTCCCCCTGCCACTTATTCCACGTAGCCAGTTAAATCTTTCTGTCTCTAGTGGAGATGGTGACATTGGCATCTCTTCTAAGGACACCCGGACTGCCTCTGGAGTGGATCAGAAATCCTACCTCCTGTTCTGCAATGAATGAAAGGCCGCACATATCTCAGCAGGCTTTTTGTCACTGAACCGGGGAGATTTTTTGGTTAGGCCACCAACAAGCTCTACTCAGTGTTTTCTCCCTCCCTTCCCACAAATCATGTTGAGGGGGGGAAAAAAACTCTTTATCACCCAGATCTGTAGTACTCCCTGCCTGAGTCTCATTCCTATCTCCTATCTATGGAAATTCTCAGTCATCCAGGTCATGGTTGTCCCAAAGGTGCTTTTTCAAAAGGCAACTGGACTTTCTGGTTTTTGTTTTGTTTTTTTCTTTGAAGACATTTTGCTTCTCATCCAAGAAGCTTTTTCAGCTCTGAGCTCTTGAAAAAGCACCTTTGGGACATTACTATCCATTCTTCCTGAAGTCCAAATCTGTCTGCCCCATTTCTACCACTTTGATTTGCATGGCAATGAGGAGAAATTGGCGGTCCAGTTTTTTAATCAGAAGAGGGTGCAGGTTCTACTCAATGATGCAGGCAGTTGTGATAGCAGTGGGTTTTTTTTTAAAAAAAGCCTGCTGAAATCAGTAGAGTTAATTATAGTCTTCCTTGGTGACAATGAATCATCTAGGTCAGGATGTCAAACTTACGTCGTCACGGCGTCTTCATGTGATGTATCGGGAACTTTTTTTTCCCCTTTGCTAAACCAGGCGTAGGCATGACTAGCACGTGATGTGGGCCGTGAGTTTGGCAGCCCTGATCTAGGCCAGTATTTTATAAACCTGGCAATTTTTAAAATGTGTGGATTTAAATTCTCAAAATTGCTGGCTTCAGGATCTCTTGCTGGCTGGAGAATTCTGGGAGTTGAAGTCCACTCATCTTAGACGTTTCCAGGTTTGAAAAACATCAGCCCATGGAACATTTGAGGCTTGACTGGATTACATTGGTGATCTATCTTATCCAGTGTTTTGTTTTAACCTAGGCAACTCAAATTCCAGTTGGCTATTGCGTGTGTATAAAAAAGATGTTGAAACTCTAGAAAGAATGCAGAGAAGAGCAACCAAGATGATTAGGAAACTGGAGGCTATGAAGAATGGTTGCAGGAACTGGGCATGGCTAGTCTAGGGAAGAGAAGGACCAGGGCAGACATGATAGCACTGTTCCAATATTTGAGGGGCTGCCACAGAGAGGAAGGGGTCAAACCATTTTCCAAAGCACCTGAAGGCTAGATAAGATTCAACTTAAAAATAAGGAGAAATTTTCTGACAGTGATAACAATTAACCAATGGAGCAGTTTGCCTTCAGAAGTTGTAGGAGCTTCCATCACTCAAAGCTTTCAAGAAGAGACTGGACTGCTGCCTGTCGGAAATGATGTAGGGTCTCCTGCTTGGGCGGGGAGTTGGACTAAATGACCTAGAAGGTCCCTTCCAACTCTGTTATCTGTTCTATTCTGTTTATTCTGTTCTATGTATCTGGAGACCTTTTTTCAAGTATTTGATGGAATCAAAAAAGAGAAACTGGGTTAAGATTAAAAATGGATTTAAATTAATTTTAAAATTAACTGAGGTGAGTTAAATGAAGCTAGTATTACCCTCTTTTTTGTGTCCTTTTGGTCACAAATTACTGATATTTGATATCAGTTGAAGGGCTTTGGGGGGGATTATATAATTGGAATTCCCCCCCCAATTCAATACTGAGATTTTCACCAATTAATATAGTCTATAACAACCATCAAACAGAAAAGAAAGAGCATCCAGTGTGCACATATCCAGCAGTATCTTGATCCCAGTTAATTAACCATTAAAGTTCTGCTAATACAGTTGCTGACTTTGACAAATACTGAAACTTATCAGCTTTTATGTTGCGGTGTATACATTAGCCTGAAACTTGGCCACTGGACTAGAGCTGTGTGGTTGTTGATCGGACAAAAGGTAAAGTACACACCATTTAACTGCTTTGCCGAGTGTGTGTTTTAAAATGGGTGTGACAAAGCTAGAGCAGATATCTCTGAGGGGATAGTGAAAAAATAAATAAATTAAAACCTGACTTTTCAAATCTCTATGGTCAGAGGACAGTTATGTTAAAGGACAATGTTGTGGCCCTGAAGGCAAGGAGTTCAGCTGGGTCCTAAAAGAGCTGCATATACTTTGGGAAACAGCTTTGACTTAGGTTATGAGCTTATGATTTGATATGAAAAACAACCTAGGGTAGGGGCCTCTGTGGCTCAGACTGGTAAGACAGTCTGTTATTAACAGCAGCTGCTTGCAATTACTGCAGGTTCAAGCCCCACCAGGCCCAAGGTTGACTCAGCCTTCCATCCTTTATAAGGTAAGTAAAATGAGGACCCAGATTGTTGGGGGCAATAAGTTGACTTTGTATATAATATACAAATGGATGAAGACTATTGCTTGACATAGTGTAAGCCACCCTGAGTCTTCGGAGAAGGGTGGGATATAAATGCAATTTTTTTTTAAAAAAAACCTGATTTAGAATTAGACTTTTTTTAAAGCCCAAATTTATATGGGGAGAAATTTAAAGCACCCGTTGCTGCTGATGCTTTTTCTGGAAGAAAGTGGAAGAACTTGGCTAATTTTCTATTACCTTATTTTTCGGAGTATAAAATGCATCTTCCTCCCCCCCAAAAGGGAGTGAAAATTTGGTGCATCCTATACACCGAATGTAGCCCCTCCCACCCACTGGCCCCTACCCTTTGGCCTCTGCCTCCCAGCAATTTACCTCCTTGCAGCAAGCAGCAAGAAGAAACGGCCCATTTCAGCTTCAGCACAGCCTAATTAGCACAAGTTGATTGTTCCTGACTCTCAGCTGTGGCAGGATGCAGGAATTGCCATTGCCTATTGCTGCGCGGACCTCTGATGCTTGCTGAATGGAGGTAAATTGCTGGGAGCGGGTTTTTTTTTTATTGTGCTAATCAAGCTATGCTGAAAATGAAACTGAAAGTAAAACAGGCTGTTTGCTGCAATGGAGGCAAAATTGCTGGGAGGCAGAGGCAGATTTCTTTTTCTTGTTTTCCTCACCAAGAAAGGTAGGTGCGTCTTATAGTCCGGAGCATCTTATACTCCGAAAAATATGGTACATCTCCATAAGGGTCACATTTTTATTTTTCTCCCACCCACAACACCTCAAAACAGTCAATCCATCCATGCCCTTTTTGGGAGAAAAAGCAGAAAAGAGGAAAGGACAACATAGAAGGCTCCCATTGGCCAATCAGTGAACCTAACACAGAATTAGGTTGAGCCAAAGCAAAGTTATTGAAACAACACAAAGAAAAGCCACTTTTCTACACTATCAGAATACTGACATGGCATGAATGAAAAATGATGCTAGAGTGTTTCTCAACCTCAGCAACTTGAAGATATGTGTGGACTTCAGCTCCCAGAATTCCCCAGCCCACATGCTGGGTTTCTGGGAGTTGAAATCTATGTATCTATTGACGTTGAAAACACTGCTAAACTATGCCTTGTACATGGATGTTTTCTGCTGTCCACCTGGGAAAATGTCCGTCCTCTTCGCTCCTAACGATTGATAGGATATTCTTTAGTCTTTGTTGGCAAACACAGGATGATGTTCCAAACGGAGGGAGCCACCACAGAATAGCTCCTCAACTGGAGAGCCTTTGCTCGCCAGCATAAACTGTTCTTCCCCAACTACAGGTAGTCCTCATTTAGCAACCATAATGGGGACCAAAGTTTTGGTCATTAAGCAAAGCAGCTAAGTGAAACCATAACTGCTTACTATCTTACTTTCCTTTCCTTTAAAGATCTCTGAAGGTTGTAAATGCAAGGATTGGTCAAAAAGTTGCTTTTTTAAAAAATCATCATTGTAAGTGCAATTAGCCACTCTACGAAACAGTTGTTAAACGAGGACTAAGCTGGCTTAATCAAACAATTAAATAAATTAATTAAAGCTGGCTGAGGAACTCTGGGAGTTGAAGTCCACAAGTCTTAAAGTTGCCAAGGTTGGTGTCAAACTTGCCCGCATTGTGTCATGTGCTGGCCCTGCCCCCGCCCAGTTTAGCAACTGGGGGAAAAGTCCCGATACGCCACGTGAGGCCACCATGACGCCACGAGTTTGATACCCCTGCTTTAGAGTATCAATCCAGGGAAGTTTGATGCAAGTGACACTTTAAGCAATTTTATATAAGACAACATCCAATATTTTTTAGAAGGAAAAAAGCACTTGGTTCCAATGATGACTCAAATAATTTATTTGTTTCTTTATAATACATCTGGCTAAAGATAAGTGTTTTAGACTTCCCATGGTCAAAGTTTTAAACAGCTGTTACACAAAAAATTAAGAAACCATGTCACTTAAATAGCATTGTCCCAAGCTCGGAACAAAATGGTGTTTCATTTCAAGATTTAAGATGTTCCAGCAAAGGAAATAACAGAAACATGGGACAAGTCATTTTTTCCCCCTCTCAGAAATGCAGAAGTAGCTGAAATAGTAATCCCTGCTGTTTTATTTATTTATTTTGTTTAATAAAATGTCCTTGGCAAAAAAAAATTGAGTATTTTTTAAAAAATCTTGCTATCTATTTGATATCAATAACTTTTTACTGGGGAAAAATGATTCTTTTAGGGGTTCATTTCAGTAGTTTATGTTGAAAGTAGCACTCCATTGGACTACAAGCCTCACAATTCCATACATAATGAATTTTGTTCTGTTTTTTTATTTAAACTAAACAAATTATCAGGAATACACATTTATGTTTTTCTGTGGATGAATAGTGAAGGTGTTTCCATTGCAATAATGATTCTGGAAACTTTGGAAAATACTGTGACTTTTTTTTTAATGCAAACAATTCAAAGTTTTCCTTTTTTAAAAAAAAAACCTGTGTCCAATACTATGTTCCAAAGGCCACCCTTGCTACCTGAAGAACTTAGGAGCAAAGTAGGAGTAATCTCTAATAGTAAACTATGTCAAATGGGTGCTGAACCTTTGATGTTTATTGTGACGTGTGTCCAGTAAGGCTATACTATAACAAATGAGGGCATTGAGATTGCTGCTTTCATTAACTTAACAGCTTTGGTATGAGTCCTGATGCTGCTGGATTTTTTTATGCTGATGGAGCAGTTTGGTTTTTCCTCGAATTAAAAGGGAGGAGTCAGGCTGGAAGCTGTAATCTTGAAGTAGTTCTGCATTAACGTAATAATCAAGCCCTGCTTGCTATCCATAGAATCAAGAGGTTAGTTGTAAAAAACAAAGTGGCTAACCAGCTCAATGAACCAGTTTTGAGCCCTAAATCACCAGCTGCTCAGTTGCATGGTCAGATTCAGTAAGGGGAAAAAATGAATCGATCGATTTAGCATTGAGCTTCTAATGCAGGTCAACCTGGTTCGCTGGCAGAATTTGTAGCTGGTATCTGTCCATCACCACGTGATTGTTTAGATTCTTCTGAATATTTTTAACCTCTCTTTATGGATCATTAAAGGTGGCTATTGCTTGTATACATTTGCACTAGAGGGTGGATTATTATTGATCCGGGTTTGGGACTTCCAATTTATTTATTTATTTTCAACCGGCTATTGGTGCCGCAATGGATCTTCACTGGCAGAATGCAATTGTTCAACTTCAGCAAACATTCTTAATTATTAAGTTGCATGCATGGATGTTTCGCCAATCTTGCTTAGGGAATCTTTCCAGAGGAGAGGAGCAACCTACTCATTCACATACCTGTGTATTTAGAAGAGGGATACACAGGGCCTGGCAGAAACTGTTGTATTCCAAGTCCCATCATCCTGAAACCACACGGCCAGTGATCAAAGGCAAAGAGTGTTGTTATCCCTTACCTCTTTGTAGGAGTTGGTGTGAATTACTTCATTGAATAGATAGCAAACTTGAATAAATCTTTAAAAGCTTCTTTGGCAATACAATTGCTAATTTGGAAAAAAAATCTATTTTGCAAAAGTATAACCATCAGGGTTCATGCAATTTTTTTTAGCCCTTTCCTCCACCTGCCTCATGTGTAGAAGAGTCCATACCTGGAGCAGTTAGCATAACTAATTGCCATTTGCTGCCTTCTGCAAAAATATTAAGGCTGGTCCCAGCCACCCAGATCTTATCCTTCCTGTCATGGTTTTAGCCTTAGGTTGAATAAGTCCACAAAGAATTCTAGTTAGCAATATAAGTGCATGTGCTGGATACATGCCAAGCTAAACCATGGGTTGCTCTGTGCTATTTTGCTGAATGCTTTGTAGGGTTCAAACTTTTTGTATTTTGCAAACTATATTAAGTTCACATAACGTAGTTAACCAATCATAGGTTAGCATCCTGAATCTGTGACATTACCTGAAGAACTATTGGGACCTGTACTTGATATAGTTTTTGTGGTTTCTGTCCAATTTTTCTAGGAATGCAGACTGCCTTAAATTTATGATCTTTTGTTAGAACTATAAAATTGGGCACATTGCATAGTAAATAACATAATTCATGCATTTATGGATTCTGGTCTAGTTGGAGATCAGTTCAAAAAAAATTTTTTTGTTAAGTCAACAAACTCCAATTTTAATTACTCATTTTATTGGAAATTTGGAGGTGGAGCCCTTGTCTACTGCTACTGTGGCCCAGTGACCTTAAGTTTATGATGAGAGTTTCCCTGACAGGCTGTTTCCTATAAGTGAAGCGTGTTGTTTTAAAGTCTAATAGAGCAATTGGAATGGGCTGGGACACCCAAATTGGTGGGAGGTTCCCTTGTAGAGTATCGGTGATTATTCACAGACATCCAGAGAAGTGTTAAGAACTGAAGGAAGATGGAATGGAAGCAAGCAGAGGGGAGAAGAACCTGGTGAGAAGAAGACAGAAAAAAGGAGGAAAGATGGAATAGAAGCAGCAAGGCTTCAAGGAAACTAGGACAGTGGGAGAATAGGAAGAAATTAGGAGAATGGAAGTCATTGTGAAATGGAGCTAAAAAGAGACTGAAGGTAAAGCAGAAACCAATACACTTTGGAGCTTTCAAGTTTGCCGTGGGGTAGAGGTGGTTTCACGAGTGCGCAAGACTGGATTTCTTTCCTTGATCTTTGGTTCACTAAAAGAAGAAGGTCTGCAGAGTGAGAAGGACTCATTGGATTTCTTCGCTCAAGACTAATTAACTGGTCGGAGAAGCTTTAGGAGCAGGTTCTCCTGAGAAGAACCAAAAGCAACAGGAGGTGGTCCTTATTTTGTTCTTCAACTCTTCTTCAGCCCTCTTCCTTACGGTTGCAAAGATGGATCAGTTGTTGGCTGTGAAAATTGGCTGCCTGGCAGGGGTGCTGCTCCTCACTCTTCTTTGTGGCCTCATCCCAGCCCAGATCAAGTGGTTCCACATCAACATGGCCAGAGGTGAGACATTTGGAAGTGTCATGATTTCCAATTAGGTTGGAACTAACATAATAGTGTCATAGGAGTGTCAAACTCAAGGCCCAGGGACCGGATCTGGCCCACGGGGTGCTTAGATCTGGCCCACGTGCTCTCTGGAAGCAGCGAGGGACTGGCTCGCAGTGCCTCTGCCAGCAAAAACAGAGCTTGGGAGTGCTGTGCACTCCATTTTGGCTGGCAGAGGGTTGCAGGAGGTTGTCCTAGCCAAAAACAGCTCACAAGGGCCATGCAGCCCCCACCCCCACCCTGAGCTCTGTTTTCGCTGGCAGAAGGCTGTTTCAGCCAAAAATGGAGTTTAGGAGCCCATTTTCACTGGCAGAGCACTCGGGCCACCACAGGCTCCTCTAACACAAGTGATGTCCCCTGACACAAGTGACATGCCCATCCTGTCCACGTCTACCCCAGTCCCCGACGTCAAACACAATCCCGATGTAGCACTCAATGAAATCGAGTTTGACACCCCTGATTTAGACAGACCCTAATTTGTGATAGGGGTGAATTCTTGGTGACTCAGTATCCTCATTTTGCCTCTGAGATTTTAATGACAACATTGGCATGTACAGCGCTTTATAAATCATAGGATTATAGGTTATTACCTTTCAGGCAAAGGAGCGCAACTCAAAGTTCAATGACTTAATAAGCTTTCCCAAAGCCTTTAATTTAGCTTCCTTTACTTTTATGTGAAGATAAGTTATTGAATTATTAAGTATAATTAATTTTAATAAGGTAGTGTTTCTCAACCTACATCACTTTTAAGATATGTTGGACGTCAACTCCCAGAATTCCCCAACCATGATATATTTACTGGAAAATTTATATTGATATTGATATTGATTTATATTGATATTGATTGCTTCCTGATTGCTTATTTGTACCCTACGATTATTGTTAAGTGTTGTATCATTAAGTGTTAAATTTGTACCCTATGACCATCATTAAGTCTTGTAAGTGTTGTACCTTGATGAAGGTATCTTTTCTTTTATGGACACTGAGAGCATGTGCACCAAGACAAATTCCTTGTGTGTCCAATCACACTTGGCCAATAAAAATTCTATTCTATTTTATTCTATTCTGAAATTCTGGGAGTTGGAAGTCCACATGTCATTATATTAGAAGTGCTATATTGAAGACATATAGAGTAGATATAAATCCAGATTGTGTTTAGAAATATCTTTATGGGTCTCAGCACAAGAAGCATTTTATAGAAAAGAATCGGCAGTTAACCTATTGAAAATTGTGAGAACAAGAGGATGGAGAATATAAGATGAAATCAAAAGGTCAATTCACTACCTATTCATTTGTTCGTTTGTTTATATTTGTATGGCCGTCCACTTACTCTCAGTGACCCTGGGTGGATTACAAAAATAAGCCAATATACAAACCATAAAAACAATGATCACTCACTTGTCCTCATAACAACGATAAATCAAACTAGCCACTTCATGGGCTCCATCTCTTTCTGGGTTCTCCAGACTTGTTGGCAAAACCAGTGAGCCTTGCAAAAGAGTGTCAAAGGGCCAAATTTCCACAGTCATGATGTTCCCAAAAGAGGGAGCCACCACAGAAAAGATCCTTCTAGTTCTCCATAGGAGAGGACACTTATAACATCCCCTTTTGTTCCCCCCTCTCAATTTTCAAGGTATTTCATATGTGCAGTCAAGAGAAAGATTTGAAATCTATAAATAAGGTATTTGGAAATAGAACAGCACAATACAGATTTTGAAAACTGCAAATTTTATACATGTACAAATGACGATTCCTAAAATGTAAATGACAATTTCTAAAATTTCTAAAACTTTTTTTGAAACCTGAAATGGGAGAACAAGTGAAAGACTTAATATAAAAATAGGCTAAGAAATTTGGACATAATATGCTGATGGAACGATGGTAAAATATGTGACCAAAAGAGCTGAAATCAACATTACGTTATAATTTTAAAAAGAACTTTTATAAAATGGTATGCCGTTGCCGTATAGCTCCAGAAAAATTATATAGAATGTATGAAAGTACTTCAAACCGATGCTGAAAATATGGAATAAATGAAGGGTCATTGGGCCCTATCTGATGCAAAAGAACCCAGAGAACTTTGAGTTTTAAATGTATACAGGTGGTACCAAGAATTTTAAAGGTTGACATTCAATTGAAACCGGACCTTTTCTTGTTGGGACTAATGGATAGACAGAAAAGAGTTCTGGGAGATTATTTTTATATATGATAACTGCTGTGAGGTTATAATATGGACAAAAATGGAAAGACTCTGAAATACCCACAATGGAGAAGTGGTTGGTGGAGGTGGAAAATTAGCAGAGATGGTAAAATTGACTCGCTCGATTAGAGAAAGGGCAATAATCACATTTATTAGTCACTGGAAATCCTATAGGGACTTTTTGTTGAAAGATGGAAAAAAATAAACTTGTGATGAATGGATTTGATGAGTAGAAAGAGTAGACTATGGAAAGAAGCTAATTTTAAGAGAGAGTAGGAGGGAGGGAGGGAGAGAGGGACGGGGGTGGGGAAGTAGATATAACTGCTGTTAAAGAAACCAGAAGCTAAATATCCCTCTCTCCCTCTACCTCTCCTGCTCCCTCTCTCCTCTTTATTAAACATAGTTACTACCCATAATAAATATGAAATATTTTTTCCCACTTCTGTGTCTTTCTTTGCATTTTTTCCCTTACTACTTTCCTTAATTTTCTGTTTCAAAATTTGCATGGTTTATGCATTTTAAAATATTTAATAAAAATTATATATAAAAATGTTCATCACTTTTAATCCTGTTGAAATGTACATGAAAATGTACATTTTCCCCTCCTGGCTTTTCCCATTTCTTTGTCTTATTCCTGCCTACTCTTTGGAATAAACAATGTAACTTTATTACTACATTGCTTTTTTAAAAAAAAACAGTCAAGCAGGGGTGAAATATAAAATTTGTTGCTACCTGTTCTGTGGGCCTGGCTTGGGGGGGGGGGGTAATGTGACTGGGTGGGCGTAGCCAACTTTTTTAAAAAAAAACTTTTAAAAGCATTTTTTCTACAACCTCTTCAGCCAAAGAGGTTGTAAAAAAATACTTTTAAAAGATTCTGGCAATCAGGCAATTCAGCTGGGATCGCCAGAGGAGCCTTTTAAAAGCTTTTTTAACCTCCGAAGAGGTTGTAGAAAAAAATGCTTTTAAAGGGTTCTGATGATCCTAGAAGAGCCGCGTGATCATCCGAGGCTTTTTTTACTTTTAAAAGCATTTTTTCAGCCGAAGAAAAAAATGCTTTTAAAAGTAAAAAAAAAAACAACCTCTGATGATCGCATGGCTCTGTTGGGGTGCAGGGAGGATGCAGGGATTTTTGCTACCGGTTCTCCGAACCACTCACCGCCATTGCTACCGGATCAGGTGATCTGGTCCAAACCAGGAGCATTTCACCCCTACAGTCAAGTATCTTTCTATGTCAGAAATAAATTCTTCATCGGCTAAAGCTTGGCACAGAAACAAACAGTAAAACAAGAGGGTGGAAGTGGAAGAAGGCATAGATAGATTAATATGTATCAGGTTTGCACAATCCCAAGCGTAAAAACTTGGATGCAGAACAATTGGATGTAAATGCAGTCAGAATCAACACTCAAACATTATACCAGGTGTAACCTTGCTTAACCTTATAGAAGTCCAAATTTACTGATTGAAATCCAGGACACTCCTCAATTTACGACAGAATTGAGCCCAGCGTTTCTATTGCTAAGAAAGTGAGCTTTGCTCCACTTTACGACCTTCCTTGCCACAATTGTTAAATGAATCACCACAGTTGGTAAGTTAGTAGCACAGTTGTTAAGTGACTCTGGCTTCCTCATTGACTTGACTTTACTCATTGACTTCAAAAGTTTGCAAAAGGGGCCATATGGGACACCGCAATTGTCATAAATACATGCCTGCTGCCAAGTGTCCTGGTCACATGACTATAAGGATGCTGCAATGGTTGTAAATATGAAAAATGGTCATAAGTCACATTTACAAGGAATGGTTGTAAGTCAACGACTATCTGTCAAATTTGAGTAGAATATCAGTTAGATTTGAAATAAATAGTTTGGAACATTTCTTTTTCATTGGGTGTTGAACTTGGGATGATAGGCCTATTTATTTCTTCATGCTAACTTTGTCCATACATTTATAGCCAACAACTTTTCAAGCCAGGCAGCTAAGAATCTTGTATTTCTCTTCAGAATAATAAAAAAAAGTAGTAAAATCTCATTAAGCAAGAATGAGGAAACATTCTGCTTTTCTTACCTTTGTCCTCCTGATAAAAATCTGTTTATACGTACAGGTATGTAACCTGAAATGAAGGAATCGTTATTCCTTCATTTATGGAATCTTTATGGGACATTCACAGCAAAAGATTTTAGTTCTGGAAGGACAAATAGTGGGAAAATAATTCATCTTCCAGATTTAAAGTTGGGAGAAAAGGTTCCCAGCCTTGAATGGTCTTGCAAAAATTAGTGGGAAAAAATAAAAATTAAGGATGGTTGAGCATCTTTGCTCTCATATCACGTAAAACAATGAGATGAATTGGGTTAATTCCCTGGTGAAATCTTCCTACGGCTTCATTCAAGATTGGTGAAACAAGGTAGGCACAATGCAGTAGTGCGCTGCTCCAGGTTCGGGTGAACCCCCAAATCTCACTGCTGGCTGGCCGTTCCCACCCCCCCACCCCAGGAGTCTCCACATGACCAGTTTTGGATGCCAGGTAAGTGCAGGGCCTGCATGGAGGCTTGGGGAGGATGAAAAACAGGCCTGCCGGAGGCTCTGGAATTTCTGGCTTCTGAAGGGCCTCCGGAGCCTGGAGGAGGCCGTTTTTACCCGCCCGAGGCTTGAGGAAAGCTTCCAGAGCCTGGGGAGGATGAAAAATGGGCCTCCAGGAAGTTCTGGAAGGCCAGAAAAGGGCTGATTTCTGGCTTCCAGAGAGCATCCAGATCCCAGGGATGGCAAACCCCCTCCCTCCGGCTGACTAGGTCACGCCACCATGGCCACGCCCACTTAGCAACCAAGCAGACTACCCATTGCTAAAAATTTTGAAGCCCACCCCGGCACAATTTCTCAAATGTCCCTACAATTATTACTTAGTGTGGACAGTGCTGCTTATCTTGTCACCAGGCAGCCTCACCTTGTACAGGTAAGTCTGCAGAATTGAATGCCATTTATAAACAGCTCCTCCCAAGTAGGCAACCATTGGAGCGTGGGTCTCTGATACATTGAAATAAGCAAATCTATACAGAAGTAACTGCTCAGAGGAAATTTGTTTTTCCTTGATAGTACATTATTTTTTGGGGGTAAGGCTTATTCCATAAAGATAGTCCTCAACTGGTTATTTGATGGCAGTTAGAAGATATAACATTTTAAAAAAATGTTTATGATCCATCCTTGGAAGTTACGACTGCCACCCATCCCGGTCATGTAATTTTGGGTATTTGGCAACCAGCTTGCATTTACAACCAGTTGCAGTGTTCCACAGTCATGTGACTATGATTTGTGATATTTTTTGCCAGTTTCTGGTCTTGCTGGTTTCCAGCAAATAGGTTTCCACTTATTTGGAAGAATAGATTTTCTTAATGACCATGTGGTTCACTTAATAACCACCTGATTTGCTTTCTGACCATGGTGATTTACTTTAAGCCCCAAAGATGCTTTTTCAAGAGGCAACTGGACTTTCTGGTTTTTCTTTGAAGGGTTTCGCTTCTCATCCAAGAAGTTTCTTCAGCCTGACTGGATGGTGGGTTAGGGGTAGGGTTGAAGAAGAGCTGAAGAAGCTTTTTGGATGAGAAGCGAAATGTTTTCAAAGAAAAACCAGAAAGTCCTCTTGAAAAAGCATCTTTGGGACAACCATGACCTGGATGACTGAGAATCTCCATAGACACTTTACAGTGTTGTAAAAGTTATAAAATTGAGTCTGGTAATACTGTGACTTACAGCCACCAAAACTTAACAATCACAATTCCAGGCTCCACTGTTGTTGTAAGTCAAGAACTACCTGTACAATTTTTTTTTTCCCCAGGAAAGGACTACATTTTTAATTTTCTTCTATTGAACGTCTATTTATTTATTTAATTAATTTTGTCATAACAATATACACAAGCATAACACAAAAGATTATATAATATATAAACATATATATGAGGAGAAACAAGGTAGTATAAGCATATATATATGTAGGGGAAGAAACAATAGGACAGGAACGGTAGGCACATTTGTGCTCTTATGCATGCCCCTTAGAGTCCTCTTAGAAATGTGGTGAGGTCAACAGTGGATAGATTTTTAATAAAGCTTTTGGGGTTATGAGAAGAGACCACAAAGTCAGGTAATGCATTCCAAACATAGATAATTCTGTTACAGAAATCGTGTTTTCCGCAATCTAAACTGGTGCGGTTGACATTAAGTTTAAATCTGTTGGTAGCTCTTGTGTTATTGTAGTTGAAACTGAAGTAGTCATTGGCAGGAAGGACATTACAACGGATGATTCTATGAGCTAAACCCAGGTCCTGTCGAAGGCGACGAAGTTCCAAGTTTTCTAGACCCAGGATATCAAGTCTGGTGGAATAAGGTATTTTATTGGTTATGGAGGAGTGGAGAACTCTTCTCGTAAAATACCTTTGGACACGCTCAACTGTATTGATATTAGATATATGGTATGGGTTCCAGACAGGCGAGCAGTAATCAAGAATTGGCCTAGCAAAAGTTTTATATGCTCTGGTCAGTAGCTTGGTGTTTTTGGAAAAGAAGCTACATAGAATTAAGTTAACAACTTTTAGAGCCTTTTTTGCTATATAGTTGCAGTGGGCTTTGGCACTTAGATTGTTAGATATAAAAACTCCAAGGTCTTTGACAGGGTGGGGGTCATCTGTGAGGTAATGTCCATCAAGCATGTACTTAGTGATTGGGTTCTTTCTTCCAATATGTAGGACTGAGCATTTGCGTCTAAGCACTGAGCAAAGTGGCGATGTCTGTAGAATTGGTGGGAACAAAAACATTAGCTTCCTTGTTACAGGATTTAAATATATATATGAGTCACATCCACTTAAACTTTAGAGCGGAGGTCCCATGTTTTTGTTGTACCAAATCTGTGCACTGACCAACTCCTAGCAACACTGGATAGTTCAAAAGAAAACGTGAGAATTATACAGGTAGTCCTCATCTGTTAAGTGAGTTTTCATCCATTTTATGACCTTTCTTGCCACAGTTGTTAAGTGAGTCACTGTGGTTAATAAGTTAGTAACTTAGTTGTTAAGTGAACCTGGCTTCTGGACCGATTTTGCTTGTCAGAAAGTTGCAAAAGGGGATCATATGACCATGCGACACAGCAATGGTCATAAATATGAACCAATTGCCAAGCATCTGAATTTTAATTACACGATCATGGGGATGCTGCAAAGGTCGTAACTGTGAAAAACAGCCATAATAGTAACTCTTTCAGCGATATTGTAGTTTTGAACGGTCGCTAAATGAATTGTTGTAAGTTGAGGACTACCTATAAAACTAAACATGTATTTATTTATTTGTTTGTTTATTTAGGAAAATTTATATAGCTGCCTACTTGCGACTCTACAGTAGGTGGCTGACAGAAAATAAAAACACAATGTAAAAAATAAAAATAATAAAAAATAATAAAATAATCACCACCACCCTCTTCTCGGGCAGAACACAAACTCAAATCAGCCATTTAATGGGCTCCATCCCACTCTGAGTTTCCCAGTAAAACTACATCTTCAGGCAGGGTGTTCCGAAAAAGTGTCAGTTGAGGGCCAATTTCTAATTTGCCCTCAACTCTCTCTAATTTCTGAAGGGATGATGTTCCAGAGGGAGGAACCCAATAACCTATATATATATAAAAGCCAAATACCACTCACTCATCACAAAATGTCCAGAACGGTGAAGCCTAGAAACTTGAAATTTGGCACGTATGTTCCTCTTGGCTTCTAGGTGCTCGCTAAAAAAGGATATTTTGAAATCAGATAATTAGTATTTCATAAACAGTATTACATTCACATGCTCTGCTGCTAAGGAGTTAGATGTTCTACTCCCCCTCTCCACCTGAAAGGAACTCTGTCCCAACTGCCAGTTGCCTTATATTAACACATTCTGATGCTAAGGAGTTCGACGTTCTACTCCCCCTCCCCACCTGAAAAGAACTCTGTTCCAACTGCCAGCTGCCTTATATTAGCACCCTCTGATGCTACCCCTTCCCTAAACTGGGCATGGCCATGGCCAGCACATGACTCATCCGGTCTGCAGGGTGGGACGTTCTACTCCCCTTCTCCCTCCGTTCCAACTGCCAGTTGCCTTATACACTCTCTGATGCTATGGAGTTACACGTTCTACATTAAGTTTCAGGCTTTAAGTGTCAAGTTATCACGTCTGATCACATAGTTTCATAGCAAAGCACGGGCATCCAGCTAGTGCTATAATAAAAGAAGCAAAGATGCATAGCATCGAACAAATTTAGGGGCTATGCTCTTCCTATCTTAGGTGAGGAATTAGATCTTCAAGATCCTTTGAAACACCAGCAGGTTGGGCAGGTTGGATCTCCAAAGGAACCTCATTCCAGAGGGAAGATCGTGTGACAAAGGAAATGTGCTTTCAAGGTCCCGAGATTTGGCATTGTTTAATGGAAGAGATCTCAAGCACACCAATCCTGCAGATGGAAGCAGCTAAGCAGATACTATTGTGATTCCTCAAGAATACAGTGCTCTATTGTTCTCATAGACTAATATCTGATCACAAATTACCATCTTACACGTTCGATCAGAAAAAAAAATCACACTTCAAAGGAAACGTGCTTTGACTTGCTGTTTAACCCCATTGTGATTAGATATAATTTTACGCTTAATACATTTATAGCCCTTTGATTGCAGTGGGAATGTCTGTGCGAGTGAGAACAAGGTTCATTTTGAGCAATGCCTTTTCAGCTTAATCCTAGGTATGTTCTCCTTTATTTTTATTATTTATTTATTATTTTATTAAATTTTTATACCGCCCTTCTCCCGAAGGACTCAGGGCGGTGTACAGCCAAAATAAAAACAAAATATATACCATTTAAAACAACATTTAAAAAGAGCAAATTTTAAAGGCTGATTATTAAAATTTAGATTTAAAAATTTAAAAATATTAAGAATACCCAATTTAAAATTCAACCCAAATTATGCCAGTCCCGCTTTAATAAATAGATATGTTTTGAGCTCACGACGGAAGGTCCGAAGATCAGGCACTTGACGCAGGCCAGGGGGAAGTTCGTTCCAGAGCGTCACTGCCCCCACAGGGAAGGCCCTACTCCTGGGGGCCGCCAGCCGACACTGTTTGGCGGACGGCACCCTGAGAAGACCTCTCTGTGAGAGCGTCTGGTCGGTGGGAGGCAAAGGGTAACAGCAGGCGGTCTCGTAAGTACCGGGTCCTAAGCCATGGGCGCTTTAAAGATAGTTACCAAAATCTTGAAGCGCACCCGAAAGACCACAGGAAGCCAGTGCAAGCTACGGAGCAGCGATGTCACGTGGGAGCCACAAGCGGCTCCCGTTACTACTCGCGCAGCCGCATTCTGGACTAACTGCAGCCTCCGGGTGCACCTCAAGGGCAGCCCCATGTAGAGAGCATTGCAATAATCCAGCCTAGACGTAACCAGAGCGTGAGTGACCGTGCATAAGGCATCCCGGTCAAGGAGGGACGCAACTGGCGAACCAAGCGAACTTGGTAAAGGCCCTCCTGGCGGCGGCCGCCAGGTGTTCATCAAAAGACAGCCGTCCATCCAGGAGGACGCCCAAGTTGCGAACCACCTCCTTTGGGGCCACTAACTCGCCCCCAACAGTCAGCTGCGGGTGCAGCTGACTGTACCGGGATGCCGGCATCCACAGCCACTCCGTCTTGGAGGGATTGAGCTTGAGTCTGTTTCTCCCCATCCAGACCCGTACAGCTTCCAGGCACCGGGACAGCACTTCGACCGCTTCGTTGGGGTGGTCCGGGGTGGAAAAGTACAGCTGAGTATCATCAGCGTACAGATGATAACTCACCCCGAAACCACTGATGACCTCACCCAGCGGCTTCATATAGATGTTGAACAGGGTAGGCGAGAGAATCGACCCCTGAGGCACCCCACAAGTGAGGCGCCTCGAGGACGACCTCTGCCTTTAGTCAGTAGTCTAGCTATATTCAAGACTTCCTTCCCTTTCCTTTCCTTTCCTTCTCTTCCCTTCCTCCTTTCCTTTCCTTCCCTTCTTCCCTTTTCTTTCCCTTCCTTTCCCTTCCTTCCCTTCCCTTCCCTTCCTCCTTTGCTTTCTTTTCTCCTTCCCTTCCTTCCCTTCCCTTCCCTTTCTTTCCCTTCCTCCTTTGCTTTCCTTTCTCCTTCCCTTCCCTTACTGCTTTGCTTCACTTTGCTTTGCTTTGCTTCGCTTCCCTTCCCTTCCCTTCCCTTCCCTTCCCTTCCTTTCCCATCCCATAAAAGATTTTTCTGGTCTTTCTTTCATGAGTTATAGCAGTAGCACTTAAACTTATATACCTCTTCACAGTGCTTTACAGCTCTCTCTAAGCAGTTTACAGAGTCAGCATATTGCCCCCGACAATCTGGGTCCTCATTTTACCAACCTCAGAAGGATGAAGGCTTAGACAACCTTGAGCCAATCAGGATCGAACTGCTGGCAGTCGGCAGAGGAAACTGCAGTACTGCATTCTAGCCACTGTGTTCCACCATGGGTCTGATAAGTTGTCTAGCAGCCATTAATACAAAGCAAGTACTTAGCAAGTTTTCATTAGCAAGTTTTCATTTGTTCCTCTGAATGCCATTATTGGCATTATTTATTTCCTATTTCAATATCTTTTGAATTTTCATGTAGGACCATCACAAATGTGAATATTTTCAACTTCTGATAACATCCTCAATGATACAGATAGTCCTTGACTTAGGATCATTCATTTAGCGACTGTTCAAGGTTGCAATAGCACTGGAAAAAAAATAACTGGTCCTCTTACTTACAGCCATCGCAGAATTCCCATGGGCATATGATTGTGATTTAAGCACTTGGCAGCCAGCATGTATTTACAATGTTGTGGCATCTCAAGGTCATGTCATCACCGTTTGAGACCTTCCCAGCTAGCTCCCAACAAGCAAAGTCAGTGGAGGAAGCCAGATTCGCTTAACAAGGGTGTGATTCACTTAATCACCTTGGCAAAAGAAGCTTGTAAAATTGGGCATGGTGATGTGATGACTCACTTAACAATCCCATGGCTTGGCAATGGATTGTAGCCCTGATTGTTTTTGTAAATCAAGGATTACCTATGCATTGGGTTGAGTACAAAGCATTGGTTCGCTGCACTGTCCGTGGTGCTGGAAATTGGGGCGGGGGGAATGCTTGATGCTTGCAAGTGGATGATCACCAAAACAAAGACTTGCTTGGCCACATAGGTGATCCTTAAAAATCTTTCTTCCATTTATTTTCAGGGAAACATCGGCGCATCCTTAGTTTTATTGGCTGCTTTGCCGCTGGGGTCTTTCTTGGTGCCTGTATTATGCACATGGTGGCCGATGCATTGGGAGACATTGAAACAGAAATAAGAAAACGACAACACATGGTGAGTGCTGCTATAACAGCCTTGATTTCTATTTTTGCCATCCTGGAAACAAGATTCCACTTTCAAATGCCAAAGTTCTACAATTCATCATTTCCCATTAGAAAAAAAATAAGACCATGTAGGAAAAAATTCTGACATTCTGTGAGTTTCTAATTTACCAGTTACTTCATTGATCCCCTCTGCGAGTCAATGTAATAATCTCCTTGGCTATTTTTTACTCTCATACTAAGAATCTTATGATGTAGATTCGTCATTTCCTATTAGAAAAAAATAAGTCCATGTAGGACAGGAAAAAAATCTGATGTTCTGAGAATTTCTAATTTATCAGTTACCAGTGCTATTGCTACTTCATTGATTCCCTCTGTGAGTCAATATAATAATCTCCTTGGCTATTGTTTACTCTCACAGTAAAAATCTTATGACGTAAATTGATCTGAAAGCGACTGGCCCAAAGAATTGAGCCTGGATTTTCCTTTTCACTGGCCTGTCCCAATTTATAAATTCCCATATAGGGTTTTGTTTTGTTTTTTAAATAACAAACTACACCTTCATACACAAGATCTCATGAAACCTTATGATCTCTTGAGTTTTGGAACATGTTATTATTTTTAAAAAAAAACAGTGAACTAGATCAGTGGTCACCAACCGGTGGTCCGCGGACCACTGGTGGTCTACAAGAAAATTTTGGTGGTCCATGGAGAAATCTTGCCAGTCCACCCTAGTGAAGGAGCTATGGTGCAAGCAGGCCGAAGCAGTGATTGCGATGGCTGGAAGCTGTGGGAGGGAAGCACTACTTGCACTTGAGCAGTATCAGCATTCTGCCTCAGTATATTTGCCCAGCTGGTGATGCAAAGCAGCTCTCGTCTCCTGCCACTTGGGACTTGGAACGGTAAATGGCGACTGGTCTGGGGAACAGCCGGATTTTGCTTTCTATTATGGACGCCAAATCGGCTCCCTGCAAGCTCTTGTCTCACGAGGAGCGCTCACTGAAACGGCGTGGGAAACTTCAGCCAGGCTCCTCGAGAGAGGAGAGCTTGCAGGGGGCTGATCTGGCGTCTGCAATGGAGAGCAAAATCCGGCTACTCCCCTGATCAGATGCTGTTTATAGCTCCGAGTCCCAAGTGGCAGGAGACAAGGGCTGCTTTGCTCCACTGGCTGGGCAAATATACCAAGGCAGAATGCTGATGCTGCGCAAAATGAAATAGAGAAAAAGAGAATGAAAGAGAGAGAATGAAAGAGTGAGAGAGAGAGAAGAGAGAGAATCAGAATGAGAGACAGAGAAAGAGAATGAGAGAGAAAGAGAACACCGCTTCTTGGAAGAAGTGTGAGGGTGGGGCCGAAGGGAGATGTCTTGCATTAAGTATTGACCCCCCACCACCTAAATTTTGCAATGTTGGCGCAGCAGGCAGCGTTCCTTCCCGGCGCGCCTTGTTTCTCTGGAGCACTCTGCCCCCCCACTTCTGCCCGCCTCCTCCTCCTCCTCCCGGAGTCTCTGGGCTGCTTACTCAGCTGGAGGGAAAACTCTGCCATCCAGCTTGCCCGCCTCCCCAGGGATGTTGCTTGGGGAGGGGCACTTTCTTTGCAGCTCTTGTTCGAAGCCGCCTGGCTCTTTAAGGGACACACAGAGAATCGGAATGAGAGAGAGAGAGACAGAATGAGAGAGAGACAGAATGAAATAGAATCAGTGAGAGAGAGAATCAGAATGAGATAGAGAGTGGGGGGGAGAGAAAGAGAGAAAGAGTGTGGGAGAGAGAAAGAGGGGGAGAGAAAGAGAGAATGAGAGAGAAAGAGGGGGAGAGAAAGAGAGAATGAGAGAGAAAGAGGGGGAGAGAGAAAGAGAGAATGAGAGAAAGAGGGAGGGGAGAGAGAAAAAAGGGAGAGAGAGGGAGAGAGAGAAAGAGAGAAAGGGGAGAGAGATGAGAATAAGTGGGGAGAGAGAAAGGGGAGAGGGAGAGAAAGAGAGGGAGAGAGAAGCAGAAAGGGGAGAGAGAGAGAGAGAGATGACAGAATAAGTAGGAGAGAGAGAAGTAGAGGGGGAGGGGGGAGAGAAAGAGAGATGACAGAATGAGTGAGAGAGAGAGAAAGAGGGGGGGGAGACAGAATGAGAGAGAAAGAGTGGGAGAGAGAGGAGGTGAGAAAGAGAGAAAGAGAGAGGAGGGACAGTGCCTGAAGGATCCCATTCAGCAAGTGGCGCACTGGATTCGTATTAGTGGTTCCCGGGATTTAAAATTATGGACTTGGTGGTCCCTGAGGTCCAAAAGTTTGGGGACCCCTGAACTAGATTGTATATAGATGAGGCTAAAAAAGTTGGTCAGATCCTCCTTTGACCAAATGAACCTGTTAACTAATTGTTGATAATTACTGCAAGCAATTCTGGACCAGAGTTAGCAATAATCTTACCTGGTAAGACAGTAATTTAAGATTGTCTTTCTTACGACGACAATAAGAAAATCTGATTTTCTTCTACCTTCATGTGTATGCATTATCTTCTCACCTGCATCTGACAAATGTGTATCTATCTAAAAGGAAGATGCCTTTTGCAGCTGATTCTTAAAAGTCAGCATGAACAGCAATGTTGCAAAAAGTTAAATGATTTGGAAAGCCAGATTCAGAACATGGAGATGTATCACTTTCAAATTGATGCCTTCCTTTTATTTCTGTGAATAATAATTGATTGAATATAGGTCTTGTATCCAAAATTCTGATGTTGTGTTGATTCTAGGAGAGTGCCAGACATAAAGAAAATAGCACCTACATAGACACTGATAATCATTCCGAGGTAAGTAGCCCATTATTTGAGAACTTTGCTTTTCTTTCCTCTTGGCATTTACTAATCAGATGAGTTTACTACTGATTGGGAACCTGTAATTTTCCAGATGTTGGGTTCCAACTCCCATTGTCCCTAGCCATTGGGCATGCTTCCAGGGATGATCGAAGTTGGAGTTTGAAATCACGTTTGACACAAGGAACGTATTACCTCCATGTGCTGAGTCTTCAAACTCTGAACATGATGAAGAATCTGTGAACTTCCAGTGTCTTGAATTCCGCAGATGCCTCATCAAAATCAAGATTTGAAGACCATAATGTCAGTAGAAGGAGGTAGTACATTCTTTCAGTCGAATGTCATTCCTGGTGCCTTCAGGAGTATAGAAAGCTGTGTAACTCACTTGGCAAAAATATAGAGGGACTTCCCATTGCTTTCTTTTGGGTTTATGAGGTTATTGGTGGTCGTAGTGGGTGTTTCGTTGGATTTTTTTTTTCTTACCAGTTTAGTCTTGAATTCTTAGAATTCCTTTTTTTCAACAACTAACCAGACTTATTCCTGCTTAGCTATTGGAGATCAGCTAAATTCTGCTAAATGCTGCTACATAGCTGGGCAGAACAACATCTGTCAATCTTGTCCTCTTTAAGATGCAAAGCTGGCTGGGGAACTCTGGGAGCTGAAGTCCATACATCTTAAAGTTTCCAAGTCTGAGAAACACCAGTCTAGAGAGAAATAAAGTCCTTGACTGTTACCTCTGTGAATTGTATTTTATATTGTTCTACTTAAAGTAGAATGACTAACTCCAATAGTTGGCCCGAATGTTCAAATTTGTAACACAACGGGTGTGGATCACCCAAGACTAAATTTTGTATAGGTTTCCCATTTTGCAATATTTTCAATTACTTAATTTCACCGGCTCAAGCTTCCACTTGGTTTTAGAGCTTCCAAGGATAGCAATTCCTAACTTTGATTTTTTTATTAGATTAGACAACTTTAAATGATTTGTTATGGCTTGTCTTAAAGCTCTTCTAATCACTGCTTTTATCTCACTGGTCCAGTTTGTATGATAACTTATCATGTGAGTAAAAACAGAACTGTTCCTTGATTTGTTGTTCTGTTTGAGTCTTAAAAAAAAAGTCTTTAAAAAAAAAAAAAAGATTATTGTCATTTTTCTGGAAGACTTTTTTAAACCAAGCTTTAAAACAAGTAGATTGAAATACATAAACTTTGAACAATCGCTCTTAGGGCAATGTAGTACTTTGGATTTAAATTTGAAAAGTTGCTTCCAAGTATGCAGACATATATAGACTTCCTTCACCAGATCCTCATTAAAATACTTTATCAGTATCAACTTCCTGTGGAGGCACCAGAGCGAAGTGGGTGAGGATGCATTTTAAGGAACCCAACTAATTCCTGAAAAGGAGCCCTTTTAAGGGCATCCCCAAACCTGGAGGATTTGGGAAATTAAAGGGAAGGCTTTGTACTTCAGATGAGACGCTAGCGTCCAGGAGAACAAGAGCCGAACCTCTTAAATCAGGCAGGAAAAAAATCTGTCTTTAGGGCAGATCAAGAGCAATGGCGGCCACACAGCGAGGAAGCAAAAAAGGATTTCAGTGTCAGCAGTCCTGAAGGATCGGTGAAAGTAAAAGTGAGAATTCTTACCAAAGAAACAACGAACGAGAGAGTCGCAGAGGGCAAGAGCGGCGGCTGGGAAGGAGAGCGCTCAACAGGAGATGACCAAACAAAGGCAACAAAGTAACAGAAGGTATGGAAGGAGCAATTAACAAGAAGATACAAAGTAATAAACTGTAAAAACTGGATTTGAGTTAAGGATTTAAATGCACCACGAGAAGGAAAAACAGTGAAGGCACAACAAACAGAAAATTTAAACTTTAACGTAAGGAGTTCTCATATTTAAATTGGCAGACTTGGCGGTTTTGATGGACTTAGTGGAATGAAAAGGGGGTAATTTGGAAGAGATCAATAGACAGCTATGTGGACAATTGTGGGTTAATAGCTACTAATATTTACTGAGAAGAAGAAAGAATGGATTGGAATAAGAGAGATAAAAAGATAAAAAAAACAATTATAAGAGAGAAACTGGAAGGACGTAAATATTGTGTATTGAACTTGAACGTGACTAAGCTTGAATGGACGATCTGATGCAATAGGGAGTGGAAAGAAGGAGAAGAAGAAAACCAAAAAGAGAACTTTAAAAAAAAAAGAAGGAAAATCTGGTTGGAATTTATTATAGTTATTATATATATTGATAATTGATAAAAATCACTGTTTGAGGCGGGGGGAACACACTATTTGGTCTGTTGATAATATTTGGAAAAGGAGAGGTTATAAAAGATATAGAAACTCAACGTTAAGAAATTGTTTGGATAAGTTTGAAAGGATTAAAGAGGAAGATATATTTTGATTATTGGATAACATATACTAATAATCATAGTAAAAATATTTGAATTAATTGATCATCAATTCATTGATTAGCAAATCTGACTTGGGGGAAAAATGGAGGGGAGAGACTGTTAATGAATATCTGAAAGGTAAAGCTTGATCTATGTGGTGATAATTAAATAATTTAAAGAAATTGATATATATAGGAATTAGCAGTAAAAAGTAAATATTAAATATTAGAAGAGTAATTTTTATGATATTGTGGGAAAAATTTACAAAAAATGTAACAATGTCAACCACATCAATAGTAACAAGAATAGGAAAAAAGCTCACCTCTAACCCAACATCTACAGCATCTCCCATAACTCATCGGTCAAATGAAAATATGTCAGAGAAAGAAAAAGATAAAACAGAATCGACAATACAGAGTATGCAAAATACGCTTCAAATCATTCAAGAGACACTGATGAAATTCCAAGAAAAAGTGGCAGACAACCAGGAAGAGGCTAGGAAACACCATCAAGAAATCAAAAATGAGATAGGAGAATTAAAGGAAGATTTTAAAAATATGAAGGAAAAGATAGAAAATATGCAATACACAGTTGCAGAAAATGAGCAAAAAGTTATAAAAATAGAAACCAAGGTGGACCAACTAGACCTCAAGGTAGAAATGGTGGAGCAGAAAACATTACAATCAAATAAAGAACTAATGGATACAATCGCCTTTTTGGAAATGGAGAAGGCATCATTTTTCTTACGCTTCCAGAACGTTGTAGAAGGAAAAGAGGAGGACCTGGGGGAAAAAATGGCTGAAATCATAGTAGAGTTAGTACAGAGAGATAAGTCAGAAATAAGAAGCACCATAAATGAAATTTATCGCGTTCACAATAATTGTATAAGAAGGCACCGTTTAGCAAGAGAAGTACATATAAGATTTACCAAAAAAACAATGAGAGATGAAATTTATAAAAAATCAAGAGACTGTAACCTATAAAAGAAAAGAAATTATAGTATTAAAACAAATTCCACGTAGAATTTGAGAGCAAAGACAGCAATACCATTTCCTAACATCACGTCTTACAAAATATAAAGTAATGTTTAGGTAGCTCATCCCTGAAGGTATCTTAATCACATGGCAAGATAAGTAGTTTAAAGTAGACTCAATAAGGAAAGCTCAAGAATTTTATAAAAATTACTTGGAGGAAGAACAAGAAAGTAAGGACAAATCAGAAAGTAGAAGCCAGGAGGACAACTTACAAGAGGAATCAGAAAGAGAGAGAGAGTTAAGGAGAAGCCAAGAAAAAGAACGAGAAGAAAGAGAAGGAGCAAGAAAAAAAGAAAAAAAGGAAACAAAAAACACTGAGAAATAAACACAGTAGGAGATGGAAGAGACATTATCCCTATTCTCATTAAATATCAATGGTTTAAATGCACAGAAAAAGAGAACACAAGTATTTACAAAATTAAAAAAGTTAGATATAGATGTGATATGTTTGCAAGAGATACATATAAAAAAAGGATTCCAAAAATTATTGGAAAACAAGAAATTAGGAAGATTATATGTATCATTATCACAAAAGGGAAAAAAGAGGAATAGCAGTGTACATAAAAGAAAAAATAAACTCAGAATTAGCGTATGCAGATGATGAGGGGAGAACTTTAATGATAAAATTAGATAGAATGAATAGAATAGAATAGAATAGAATTTTATTGGCCAAGTGTGATTGGACACACAAGGAATTTGTCTTGGTGCATATGCTCTCAGTGTACATAAAAGAAAAGATACGTTCATCAAGGTACAACATTTACAACACAATTGATGATCAATATATCAATATAAATCATAAGGATTGCCAGCAACAAGTTATAGTCATACAGTCATAAGTGGAAAGAGATCGGTGATGGGAACTATGAAACGATTAATAGTAGTGCAGATTCAGTAAATAGTCTGACAGTGTTGAGGGAATTATTTGTTTAGCAGAGTGATGGCCTTCGGGAAAAAACTGTTCTTGTGTCTAGTTGTTCTGGTGTGCAGTGCTCTATAGCGTCGTTTTGTGGGTAGGAGTTGAAACAGTTTATGTCCAGGATGCGAGGGATCTGCAAATATTTTCACGGCCCTCTTCTTGATTCGTGTAGTATACAGGTCCTCAATGGAAGGCAAGTTGGTAGCAATTATTTTTTCTGCAGTTCTAATTATCCTCTGAAGTCTGTGTTTTTCTTGTTGGGTTGCAGAACCGAACCAGACAGTTATAGAGGTGCAAATGACAGACTCAATAATTCCTCTGTAGAATTGGTTCAGTAGCTCCTTGGGCAGTTTGAGCTTACTGAGTTGGCGCAGAAAGAACATTCTTTGTTGTCCTTTTTTAATGATGTTTTTGATGTTAGCTGTCCATTTGAGATCTTGCGATATGATAGAACCCAGAAATTTGAAGGTTTCTACTGTTGATACTGTGTTGTCAAGTATTGTGAGAGGTGGAAGTATGGAAGGGTTTTTCCTAAAGTCTACCACCATTTCTACAGTTTTGAGTGTGTTCAGTTCCAGATTGTTTTGGTTGCACCACAAGGCTAGTCGTTCGACCTCTCGTCTATTTGCGGATTCGTCATTGTCTCGAATGAGACCAATCACTGTTGTGTCATCTGCGACCTTCAGTAGCTTAACAGATGGATCATTGGAGATGCAGTCATTGGTATACAGAGAGAAGAGAAGTGGGGAGAGCACACAGCCTTGGGGGGGCCCTGTGCTAATTGTACAGGTATTTGATGTGATCTTGCTTAGCTTCACCTGCTGCTTCCTGTTTGTTAGGAAGCTTGTGATCCACTTACAAGTCTGTTCCGGTACCTGTAGCTGGTTTAGCTTAGTTAGAAGAATGTCTGGAATGATGGTATTGAATGCTGAACTAAAGTCTACAAAAAGGACCCTTGCATAGGTCTTTGGAGACTCAAGATGTTGTAGGATGTAGTGCAGAGCCATATTAACAGCATCATCTGTTGATCTATTTGCTCGGTATGCAAATTGCAAGGGGTCTAAGAGCGGATTCGTGATGGTTTTCAGGTAGGAAAGCACTAGATATGGAATATAAACAAATATTACTAGTAGTGTTATATGCTCCAAATAAAAATCAATAGGAATATTACAAAAAACTACATGATACAATAATAGATCAAAAAATTGAAAATCTATGCATAATAGGCGACCTTAATGCCATAGTTGACAGTAAAAGAGATTATCACAGCAATAAGAAAAATAAAAAAAGAAAGAAATATTACATAAAGAATTTTTCAATATGGCATCAGAACTAAGGTTAAGAGGCATATGGAGAGAAACACAAGGAAGAAAAGCAATATACATATTATTCCCATTCCCATCAATCATGGTCCAGGATAGATATGGCCTGGATGACAACACAATTACAATTAGAAACAGAAAAAATAGAAATAGGAACAAATGAATGGGCTGACCATAATCCAATAACCATGTATTGGAAAGGACAAAAAAGATATAAAAGATGGACCTTAAATCAAAGTATATGTAAAGAGAAAGAATATAAGAAATTCCTGGAAAAAGAGCTAGAGATTTTCCTTAGTGTAAATAAAAAAGAAGATACATCAATTCAAAATCTCTGGGACACATTAAAAACATTTGTTAGAGGGGTGACAATTGCATATATGACAAAAAGAAGGAAAGAGAAAAGGTCCCAACAAAATAAACTACAAGAAGAGCTTTAAAAAGCAGAAGAAGACCTGCAAAAAAACCTCCAAAATAAAAAAAATAAAAGAGGAAAAGAGAATAATTAAACATAAATTAAATCTGATAACTCAAGAGGAAGTGGCAACGAAAATAAAAAAATAAAAATGACCAAACAAAATTATTTTGAGCATGCAAACAAAGTGAGCAGATGGTTAGCCTATAAACTAAAAAAAAAAGAGAGAGAAAAGAACAATCCAACAATTGAAAGATGAGGAGGGGAAAATCCAAAGCAAAAGAGAAGATAAGAAACTAATAGTACCTACTTTCTTTTCGAAACTATACACACAGGAAGAAACGACAGAAGCAGAAATAAGCAAAAATACTTTGAGGAAACAAATGCATGCAAACTGACAAAAGAAGAGAAAGAAATATTAAACCGACCAATCTCTGAAACAGAATTTGGAATTGCAATAAAAAGACAAAAAAGCAATAAAATGCCGGGCCCAGATGGAATACCAGTGGAATTATATAGGAGTATCCAAGAACAAATAGAAGAATTAATATTGGAAATATTTAATGAAGCATTACAGAATACAAACATACCCCAAACATGGACAGAAGCTTAAATTACACTTATACCTAAGGAGGATTCAGATCAGCAATCAGTACAAAACTATAGGCCCATCTCTTTATTGAATTCCAACTATAAAATATACACGTCAATCATTGCGGAAAGGTTACAAATTTTTTTAGATAAATAACAACACCCGGATCAAAATGGTTTCCTCCCCGGTCGACAAATTAAAAACAATACTCGGACCATAATCAATATATTGGAGTATTA
This sequence comes from Ahaetulla prasina, assembly GCF_028640845.1. Lineage (NCBI taxonomy): Eukaryota > Metazoa > Chordata > Lepidosauria > Squamata > Colubridae > Ahaetulla > Ahaetulla prasina. The sequence continues at coordinate 18,227,093 of NC_080542.1, forward strand.
CGAAGTACACCCAGAGAAACAAGTTTCACTGGTTTTCCTTGACACACAAAAAGCTTTCGACAATTTAAATTGGAGATTTATGATACAACTAATTAAAAAATTTGGATCCAAATTTGAAAAAATGATTGAAAAAATATATTCAAAGCAAACTGCAAGAGTAATTATTAACCAAGACACAACAGATAAATTTGAAATAACAAAAGGTGTAAGACAGGGGTGTCCATTCTCCCCAATTCTCTTTATACTATCATTGGAGCCACTCTTAAAAAAAATTAGGGAAGATCGGGAGATAAAAGGATTGAGAATAAAAAATGAGTACAAATTGCAAGCCTTTGCTGATGATATGGTTTTTATTATTGAGGAACCCTTAAAATCAGGCCCCAATTGATCAAAAAAATAGAAGAATTTGGCATAGTAGTAGGTTTAAAAATTAATAGGAAGAAATCTAAATTATTAACAAAAAATCTTACAAAAAAACAGGAGATAGAATTAGAAAATAACATGAACATTCAGATAACAAAAAAATAAAATATCTAGGGATTTGGTTAACAGCAAGAGGCTCCTCAAATAAGAAAGATAATTATGATAAATTAATACAGCAAATTGGGAAAGATTTGGAAAATTGGAAAAACTTACAAATGTCATGGATGGGAAGAGTGGCAGCAATAAAAATGAATATCTTGCCAAAATCCTGTTCCTCTTCCAGGTTATACCGATAAGAATAGAAAAAAGGTTCTTTGATTCATTAAACAGATTGACCTCAAAATTTATACGGCAAGGACGAAAGCCTAGGATTAGATTGAAAACATTACAGGATACTAAGGATAGAGGAGGAGTAGCCCTACCAGACTGGGAAATTTATTATCAAGCAGCATGCCTGACATGGTTAAAAGAATGGATGGAGCTGGGAAACAAAAGAATCCTAACAGTAGAAGGCCATGATCTTCAGGTAGGATAGCATGCATTCCTGTGGGGTGAAAAATACAAAATACATGGGTATTTTAAAAGACATATAATTAGGAATTCATTACTATGAATTTGGAACAAAATCAAAAAACAACACTATATGAATATACCATTTTGGGCCTCCCCAATGAGATACTAACACATCCAAATTTAATAGATGGGACTAAAATAATTAGATATAAGGATATGCTAAATGAATTGGGAAAATTAAAAACGAAACACAGGATTTGAATAGACAAGTCGAATGGTGGACATATCTCCAAATTAGATCAAAATATTTAGAAGACTCTAAGACTAAGCAGATACAATTGGAACAAAACGAATTGGATAAAATAATATATGGGAAGGACCAAAAACTAATTAGTAAAACATACAATTTCTTGTTACGGTATAAAATGGAAGAGGAAATAGTGAAAGATACCATGATTAAATGGGCGAGAAATTTTAACCATACAGTAGAATTAGAGAAGTGGGAAAAGATGTGGAAAACAAACATGAAATTGACAATATCGACAGCATACAAGGAAAACCAGATGAAAATGTTCCATAGATGGCACCAGCTAGAATAGCAAAGATGTTCCCCAACAACTCACAAGTAGATTGAAATACATAAATTTTGAACAATCGCTCTTAGGGCAATGTAGTACTTTGGATTTAAATTTGAAAAGTTGCTTCCAAGTATGCAGGCATAAATAGACTTCATTTACCAGATCCTCATTAAAATACTTTATCAGTATCATACATTAATTATGAAAAAGACATGGCTGCTTTAAAGACACATCAAGAAGTACACTCCAAAATACATGCACAAAAATCATATGCAAAGCATTGCAAAGCCTTTAAGGAAGAAGTTGGCTTTAAAACAACAATCTTGGCTACAGGGATGATTTGGCAAAAGAAAGTTCTCCTCCCCCAAACCTAGGTCCTCCTAGTGCTTTTGTCAGATGCAAGGAACCTGGATGACACAGGTAGTTAATACCAATAACCATCGCACTTAGACTCACATAGTTCTTTACAGCCCCCTATAAGTAGTTTACAGTGTCAACCTATTGCCCCCAATAATCTGGGTCCTCATTTTACTGACCTCGGAAGGATAGAAGTGTGAATCAGCCTTGAACCAGTCAGGGTTGAACTCCAGACTGTGGGCAGAATTAACCTGCAATACTGCATTCTAACCACTGCGCAGTTGATCAGAAAGACATGTCTATTGCTATTGCTATTACCTATTGAGAGGAATCTTGCCAGACTAATGCAATCATGACAGAAACTACTAGATAAGCACTGCAAGCTTTAGAGAGGATTTGCTTTCCACCACCTCCTTCCCTTTAACAATTCCAAGCTAGTCAGTCTTTTCACTCCTCCCTGCTCCAGATTCCACTGTCATTGGACTTCAATCTCCAGAATTCACCATTTAGTAAGAACTTTGTCAGTGGGGGCTGGGTTGGGCTAGAGTAGTAAAAAACTGTAAGTTAATTTGTTCATGTGGTATTAGGGTGGGGATACGTGATTTAGGAACCAACAAATGTATAATCTTTCACAAACTCTGTGATTTTTTTTATTCAACAATACCTTGTCAATAGATCATGAGGAGGTAACTTGTGGCCTTCCAGGTGCTGCTGCACTGCAGTTCCTAGCATTCCTCATCATTGGATATACTTCCTACTTCGCCTGCTTGCCTGCTTGCTTGCTTGCCTGCTTGCCTACTTGCTTGCTTGCCTGCTTGCTTGCCTGCTTGCTTGCTTGCCTGCTCGCTTGCTTGCTTGCCTGCTTGCTTGCCTGCTTGCTTGCTTGCTTGCTTGCCTGCTTGCCTGCTCACTCGCTCGCTTGCCTGCTTGCTTGCTTGCCTGCTCGCTTGCTTGCTTGCCTACTCGCTTGCCTGCTCGCTCGCTTGCCTGCTCGCTCACTTGCTTGCTTGCCTGCTTGCCTGCCTGCCTGCTTGCTTGCTTGCCTGCTTGCTTGCCTGCTCACTTGCCTGCCTGCTCGCTTGCTTGCCTGCTTGCCTGCCTGCCTGCCTGCTTGCTTGCTTGCCTGCCTGCTTGCTTGCTTGCTTGCCTGCTTGCTTGCTTGCCTGCTTGCTTGCCTTGCCTGCTTGCCTGCTTGCCTGCTCACTCGCTCGCTTGCCTGCTTGCCTGCTTGCTTGCTTGCCTGCTCGCTGCTTGCTTGCCTGCTCACTTGCTTGCTTGCTTGCCTGCTTGCCTGCTCGCTCACTTGCTTGCTTGCCTGCTTGCCTGCCTGCCTGCTTGCTTGCTTGCCTGCTTGCTTGCCTGCTCACTTGCCTGCCTGCTCGCTTGCTTGCCTGCTTGCCTGCCTGCCTGCCTGCTTGCTTGCTTGCCTGCCTGCTTGCTTGCTTGCTTGCCTGCTTGCTTGCTTGCCTGCCTGCTTGCTTGCTTGCCTGCTTGCTTGCCTGCCTGCTTGCTTGCTTGCTTGCTTGTATTCATGTCAGAAGCACTTAAAGCACTTCCAGGTTGAAAGAATTAGCTGGTAACATCACAGTTCCCCTGGGGATGCCTGATTGGGGGCTGACCAGTTTAAGGTTGACTCAGCCTTCCATCCTTCCAAGAAAGGTAAAATGAGGTCCCAGATTGTTGGGGGCAATACGCTGCCTGTGTAAACCGCTTAGAGAGGGTTGTAAAAGCAGTGTGAAGCACTATATAAGTCTTAAGTGCTGTTGCTTCTAATCTGGACAATTCTGTTGAGTCATCAAAGTCTGATAATGTCAGATCTCAACCCAGACACAAGAGGACACAATTCAATCAAGTCCAATTTTATGTGCCTGTACCCAATAGACAGCAGCTTCTCACATTAAAGCTATAGCCTTCTAACTTAATATACATGAGAGTTTCTAGGGTGTCTAAATTCTATTCTATTCTATTCTATTCTATTCTATTCTATTCTATTCTATTCTATTCTATTCTATTCAAGAGCCTAAGAAATTACTATCCATAAAGGAAGAGTTTCTGTTAAGAAGAGTAATCCTCACTGCCACCTGCTGGTCCAACCCTAGTATTGCCATGCATCAATTCTCCAGAATTGAGGACTAGAGATGATATGGATAGCAGTCTTCCAATATCTCAGGAGTTGCCACAAAGAAGAGGGAGTCAAACTATTCCCCAAAGCACCTGAAGGCAGGACAAGAAGCAATGGGTGGAAACTAATCAAGGAGAGAAGCAACTTAGAACTAAGGAGAAATTTCCTGGCAGTTAGAATCAGTGGAACAACTTGCCTCCAGAAGTTGTAAATGCTCCAACACTGGAAGTTTTTAAGATGTTGGATAGCCATTTGTCTGAGGTGGTTCTAGGGTTTCCTGCCTAAGCAGGGGGTTGTACTAGAAGACCTCCAAGGTCCCTTCCAACTCTGTTATTCTATTCTACTTTATATTTATTTATTTGTCAATTTTTTTTTTACAAATTTAAACAAACATAATGAAAAAACTGAAAGGGATGCTAGGTACATTAGTGCACTTATGCGCTAGGGACCTTAGGAACTTCTTAAATATGGGATGAGGTTCACAGAAGTTAAGTTGTAATTAAAAGTTAGTAGCTGAGACAATTGCTACATAAAAGATTTTCTTAGTTTTGCCTTCATTTATTGGCAAAGATGGGCGAGTAGAAGGGCAGGGAACCAGGGGTGAAATCTAGCAGGTTCTGACAGGTTCTGGAGAACCGGTAGCGGAAAGTTTGAGTAGTTCGGCAAATACCATCTCTGGCTGGCCCCAGAGTGGGGTGGGAATGGGGATTTTGCAGTATTCTTCCCCTGCTACACCCACCAAGCACACCCACAAATCTATGCTATGCCACGCCCACCAAGCCACACCCACAGAACCGGTAGTAAAAAAAATTGGATGTCACCACTACAAGGAGCCCTGAAAAAAATGCAACATTTGCCCATTAATCTTGAAAGATTTGAAAACCTTTGTACACCTTAACAACTGTTTTGACATGCAGACTAATGGGTGACTTTTGAAAAGTAGCAATGGGGGTAATTGTCCAGGGTTTTCAATGTAGGGATAAAGCTGTAGTTCAGGGGTGTCCAAACTACGGCCCACGGGCCAACTGCGGCCCGCGGGTCAGTTTTTATTGGCCCGCAGCAAATTCTGAAAATATAATTGAATATGGCCCGCACATGGCGCTTGAGCTCAACTCTGTAAAACCCCGTTAGCATCCCCTGAACACGCTGGCCATCCCTGCCCCCCCTTCCCCAAGCAGGGCAAGGTCAGGGCAGGGGCCCCACTTCCCTGTGCGGGACCCCCGGACCCCGCAAGCTCCTTACACAACCGCTCGGCCTGGGTCGGGTCTGCGCGCAGGGCGGGCGATTGGCGTTCCCACGCGGGCTCCACATGCTCACTGGCTGGCTGGCTGGCACGGCCCCCACCCACCCACCTACCCACCCCCCACCCCACCCCACTCGGGCGGGCGGGCATGCTTCAGCCGCCCGCATTAGGCTCCGTTACAGCCTGGCAACTCCCTCCCTGCGCAAAGCCGGAGCGGCTGCCAACGGCTCCATTAGCCGCGAAGCAGCAGCGAAGGCGAGCCGGTGTCAGCCGCGGCTGAGTACCTGGCATCCCGCCTGCCTCCCGCGCGCCGCCCCCTCGCCCTTCGCCGGTGCCGGATGGGCAGAGGATGAGGAGAGATGGGCCAAGCTTGCGGGTACTCCATCCTCTGCCGGAGCCAGCAGTACCAGTCCGCCGCATCTGACCTGTGAGTTCGGCCACGGGCATCCCTGCGCGGAGTTGGGAGACTTCGGGGGAATTGGAGGAAGGGGCAGAGGAGGAGGAGGAAGGGACGCTCGCAGGACCAAGACTGGGAGCAGCCTCGTCCGGGGGGGGGAGCCGGCAGGGAGGAAGGGAGGCTGGTCGGAGCCTCCGCGAGCGAGGCGACTTAAGCAAGGCAAGGAAGGAGTTGGGGAGACGCGGCGTGGAAGAACAAAAGGATTTGCCGGAGGTGGGGATGGGGACTGAAGGGGGGTGGGCAGCGAGCAGCCCACGCCGCTTTTCCCCGCCAGTCAAGAATGCGCCGCGCAAGAGGCAGCAAGGAAAAAAAGTTTTCCCGTAGGCAAAAAGATGACACGGGACGCGGATTGCCGCCTGGAGCTGTCACGTGGCCCAGGTGGCCAGGGACGCCTTCCCACGCAGACCAGGGTCGCTCTAAAGCGGCCTGGAGAGGCCCACTTGGGCGCGGTCAAGAAAATCAAGAAAAAAAGTATTGTACGTTACTTCCTTTATCAATCACCTTGCTGACATTTGCAAAGAAAAGTATAATCAAAAAGTATAAAACAGTAGTCTGTAGTGCAATTTTGTGACTGGATCAATTGAGGTGCCACTGAAGGTGTCTTCTTACTCTTGGTCTACAGAAGCCACCTTCTGAGGTCACACCAGGGTCTCTGAACATGGGTTTTTGTAAGGCTGACACAGGGCTGATAGTGGGAAAACTCAGGCAAAATTGTCTTTGCGTGGTAAGCGGTTGTGTGACTGCAGAAAGTAAACCCCCCCCCCATTTCATATTCCTGTAAAACACAACGTCCGCAGCTTGCAACAGGGTGGACGTAAAAGCCTGTCTTGACTCAGACACAGCAAATTGAGGATGTAGTTTGGCATCAGACTACATCAGACTGTGTTTGGTCCTACACAGAGTTCTTGATCTCTGTTAGAAATACACACAGTAATCATGTGTCAATATGTCACCTCTTGTGTGTGGCCCGGGCCACACATGAATTTACTAGGCTTATATACTGTTTGTTGTCCAGCCGCATGCCTTTCTGAATAATTATATTTAAAAATATTACATTAAAAATCAACATAACACAAACACACACGTACACAAACATAGAGATACACATGCACATATATATAATTCACACACATACAGTATACTTAAGCCTAAACTGTGCATAGGGACTACCCAGACGGCTGAAAAAAGTGATTTCTGACAGGTTCTCACACTTTTGACCAGTCCTCACACTTATGACCGGTCATCATTTATGCCTGTTGCAGCATTTTGTGCATAAGGACTACTCAGAGGGCTGAAAAAGTTATTTTTGACCTGTCCTCACACTTTTGACTGGTCCTCACACCTACAACTATCTTTACATTTTGCACCCTATCTTGTAACCGTGGTGAAGAGAAGCAGTTGTGAAATGAGTGATATGGTTGTTAAAAATGCTGCAATGGGCATAAATGTGAGGATGGTCATAAGTGTGAGGACTGGTCAAAAATTACTTTTTTTAGCCCTCTGAGTAGTTTCTATGCCCATAGCCACATCCATTCAATCACATGAGCAGTTAGCCACGCCCACCAGTCACATGACCACCAAGCCACACCCCAAAATAAGCCACGCCCACAGAACTGGTACGAAAAAAAATTACACACACACACACACCCCGTTCAATGGTGTGGCCCGGGCCTTTGCTTATTTTTCTGTATTTGGCCCTCACCAAAAAAACTTTGGACACCCCTGCTGTAGTTGGTCATGAATAAATAAGTCTCCTAGTCCTGGATCCTTAGGGCAAATGGAACATAGTTATGTTGCCAGCAAAATCCAGATTCAAGACTCCATTCAACAATGGACATTCGTAGGTTTCTCTGGATGGATCCGAATAGCCAAAAATCCAAATTACAGTAGGTTGGTTGTAGTAGTGATTGACATTTTGCCCACTGGATCTTCTAGGCCAAGGTGCCAGTGTGCATCACTCTTGGTCAGAGATAATTGTGGATGCCTCTGTTCAGTATTGAAGGAAGCTGCTGTTTCCTTCACATCTGAGTGTAATGTGTAATAAAAGGCAAAGATTCCCCTCGCACATATGTGCTAGTCGTTCCTGACTCTAGGGGGCGGTGCTCATCTCCGTTTCGAAGCCAAAGAGCCAGCGCTGTCTCTGTGGTCATGGGGCTGGCATGACTCAACCCCAAAGGTGCACAGAACGCTGTTACCTTCCCACCAAAGGTGGTCCCTATTTTTCTACTTGCATTTTTTACGTGCTTTCAAACTGCTAGTTTGGGACAAGTAACGGGAGCTCACCCTGTTATGCGGCACTGGGGATTTGAACTGCTGAACTGCCGACCTTTTGATCAAACAAACTCAGCATCTTAGCCACTGAGCCACCGCATTCCTGTAATGTGTAATACAGGTCCTCATTCAGACAGCTTGCATTGAAAGTCGGCTTGCCTTCAGTTAGCTTGCCTTTGCTTTGGAACAGAGGACTTTCAGTATTCAACCAAATTGTTTCAACATCCAGCTAGATTTCTTTCCTCTTTCCAACACCCCCATTTTTGATTAGAGTTCTAAAAAATTCAGAAACCACCCATGTTTTTAAGAGAAGGATGAGGAGGGGACATGATAGCCTCCCAGTACTTGAAGGACTCTCAAAAAGAAGAGGAGATTGACTCCTAACAGGGAGAACAATTAATCAGTGGAACTGCTTGCCTTCAGACGTTGTGGGTGCTCCATCACTGGAGATTCTTAACAAGAGATTGGACAGCCACTTGTCTGGTATAGGGTCTCCTTCTTGAGCAGGAGGCTGCACTTGAAGACCTCCAAAATTTCTTCCAATTTATTTTGTTAGATTCTGTTATGTTAGACTTATTCTCTAGGGCGGATGTCGGCAACGTGCGGCTCCCGAGCCGCATGTGGCTCTTATGTCCCCCTGCTGTGGCTCCCTGACGGCTGGCTGACCCCTCCCAGTCACTCCTCGCCTGGCCTGAGAAGGGAAGGGTGACAGCGGGGATGGAGAGTCACTCACATTCCAGAGTGCCCCTGTACTTGTCTCTTATCTCGCAGGCACTTCTTCTGGTGCTTCTTGGTGCTGCGCACACCTCAGTTGCTCGGGGAGACGCACAACTTTCTCTCCGCCCCGAGACACTGGCCTGGCTCAGCTGCAGTGGATGCTCTGCATCATAATGGGCTCCAAAAGGAGGAGGAGATGTCGTCTCCCCCATTATGAACCACACTAAATTTAAGTGTGCTGCGCAAGGTGCTGCGAGAGCAGCAAGCAAGCCATGGAGGTGGCGAGGGCAAGTTGTACATCCAGAGCCACAAAACCCAAGTAGGCATGGCTGGGAGGGGTGTATGTCATGTGACTGGGTAGGAATGACGTAGAGTTGGCCGTACCCACCCAGGTTTTGTGGCTCCCAGTGTTTTCTGTGAGAAATGGGTCCAAATGGCTCTTTGAGTGTTTAAGGTTGCAGATCCTAGACCCCTAGGACAGCAGAGGCCAGCACAATGGGGGGAAGTTTGTCAAAGAGAACTACAACCTAAAAGTAAGGAGACATTTTCTGACAGTGAAAATAATTAATCAATAGAACAGCTTGCTTCCTGAAATTGTGGGTGCTCCATCAATGGAGGTTTTCAAAAAAATAGACTGGACAACTATTGGACTTGGATAGTATAAGATTCCAGCCTTGAAGAGACTGATGGATTAGAAGACCTCTAAGATCCCTTCCAATTCAATGATTATTTTAATTAGATATGAGCTTGTTTGTATGCTTAACAATTCAATGACCCAGGTTCAGGTTCTCCCTTAGCCAGGCAAAGTTCTTGAGTGGATGTTTCCTTCCTCAGCTTAACCAATTCCATAGAACGCTGTAAGAAAATTAAGACTGTGCTAATGGAGGAAAGGGGAGATTTATCCTGAACTAATATATTATACAATGATGAGTGCTTTAACTCATAATGATTCTGTTTCATACTTATTCTCTCTCTCTCTCTTTCTCTCCCTTTCTCCCTCAACAGCTGTATCCATTTGGAGAGCTCATAATTTCATTGGGCTTCTTCTTGGTGTTTTTTATTGAAAGCATGGTGCTCCACTGTTGCCCCCAAGCTGTTCACTCACATGGCAGCCACGAAAATCATGAGGATCACAAAGAGCTCCCACCTTCTCACAGTTCCTTCCGGGCATTTATACTTTTCCTGTCGCTGTCCTTTCATTCGGTCTTTGAAGGACTCGCTATTGGTGTGCAAAAGGAGACCACGGATACCATCCAACTTTGCCTGGCCGTGCTCATCCACAAAGCCATCATGAGCTTCAGTTTGTCTTTGAAGCTGGTGCAGAGCAGCACCAAGCTCCAATGGAGGATACTCTACCTGGTGGTCTTTGCTCTGATGTCTCCTGTTGGTATCAGTGTAGGCATCGCTGTATCTCTTTCCAATGGGGATGGCAGCGGTCTGGCTCAAGCTGTCCTTGAAGGCGTTTCAGCAGGAACTTTCCTGTATGTCACATTCCTGGAAATTCTTCCTTACGAGCTGGGTTCGCATGAAAGCCCTCTCACCAAGTTCCTTTTCATCAGCCTAGGCTTCTCCATCATGGCTGTCATTGCCGTTTGGGCATAAAACTCATGCTCATGCTAAGGAGCCTGGGAAACCTGCTTTCCATCAGCCATCGTCGATGGACGGACCTATTCCTCTTTTGTCTTCTCTGGCACTTTGTATTGCATCTATTCATGTTGTGTATGCCCTTATACTTGTCTTAAGTACCACGACAAAAATGTAGCAAGGAGAGAAGCTTATAGTCACCCTCCAAGGAAGTTCAAGAGAAAACTAAGTGATCTAGATAAAAATAGCTAATCATGACAGATGTAAGACATCAGATGGACTCATTTTCACTTCTTGAGCTGCCGGAAGGCTGCAATTCGGTCTTCTCAATCATTTGTCTTCCATAAGACTGAAGACTGTAGATTAAAACAAAAAGTCAACAACAAAAACATACTGGAAGCAGCAGAGGCTTCTGCAGTGGAGGTCAATGATGAAAATGGTGTTGTGTTGTCTCAACACAAGTCCACCTTATCTGCATGTGCCATGCTGCTGGATGGATGCACGAAAGGGGCATACTACTACTACTATCATAATTCTGCGAAACATAGATTCTTGAGAACATCTCTGGGAAGAAGTCAATAACTACCATCTTATTATTAAGTCCATGACTTGGCTAGGAAGAATCTTTAAGGGTTGGGGATGGGATGGGAGTAAAAAATTGAATGGCCACTTCCTTTTTTAGCAAGTCAAATAAAGAGAAGATAGGCCATTATACCTGGACTGAGAAAAGGAGAGAGAATGGAATATCTTTAGAAAAATAATACAATATCTTTTCAATTCAATATCTTTAAAAAAATAATACAAAGACATATTCTGGTCAAGAACAATCATTCATTCTGTAATTAAACGTAAGGATATAATTGTGTTGATGTCCCTTTTTCAAACAAAACATACTATATATCTTACTATATACCTTACTCACACACCCATCAATGATACTTTCCTACTAAGAAAAGAACTCATATAATTGACAACTTCAAACACCAGAGTATAAGTTCTATCATGTTAGTTGGCATTGTTATCATTATCGTTAAAAAACATTCACCCTTCCCAGTGGTGAAATCTGAACTGGTTTACTACCAATTCGCTGGCTGCGCATGCGTGCTGTGTGCCAAGCGCACTTTGCGTGGGCATGCACCATGTGCACCACGCACCAAATGCAAGATGCATGCACGCACAGTGCACACCAAAAGGAGTAATGAGGTAAGTAGAACAGCACATGGGTGTTGGTGTGATCAGCTCTGATGTATGGTCTTTCTTTTTACTTTTAAAAGCATTTTTTTACAACCTATTCAGGTAAATAGGTTGTAAAAAGTGCTTTTAAAAGTAAAAAAAAGGCTCTGATGATCATGAGGCTCAATTGTGATTGTCAGAGCCTCTTTTTTCACCTTTAGAAAGCATTTTTTTTACAAGCTGTTCATACCATTCGGGTGGGAAAAGCGAGTGAGCCGGAAGGAAGCGGCAAGTAGGCAACTGGGTAATTTGGGGGGCATGGGCAGGGGGGTGGAGGGGGCAGGGATTTTTGCCACCGGTTCTCCAAGCCACCTGCTACCATCACTACCAGATCGGCCAATCCAATCCAAACCAGAAGCATGTCATCCCTAAGACTTCCCAAACCTTGGAAGAAATAATGACTCTAAAGTCCAATAAACCCTAGTTTTCCATGTAGATCTCCACTCTTACACACACACACTTATTTTTTTTTAAGCTGGCCATGTATTATCAGTCAGTACCAAGTAAGCACCTTGTCACTCATCATGTCTTCATCTACAACACTATGGATTTGGTGAGTGACAATTGTTTGATATAAGATCACTTAGCAGTTATAATCTGATAGCAACACTCCTTCATGGTTCAGCATAGAATACTATCAATCTGACAGTCCCTGAATCTAATCCATCACCATTTATTTATTAAGCGATTTTATATAGCACTGTGCTATTTTAAAAACTACAGTTAAACATTCCAATTTAACCCCACCCCACCCCATAGCAGTGACAAAATATTCAAACAAGCTACTTGATCAGCCTCTGAATGAAGGCCGACTTGGACAAAACTATGTCTTCAAGGGTTTGCAGAAAGCGACAAGTTGGAGGTAACTCTTATCTTTGATGTTCAAAAGCAAAGGAGCCACCCCAGAAAAGCCTCTTTTCCTAGGTGTCAGCATAGTGAGCCAAGGTGGCACAGTGCTTAGAGTGCAGAACTGCAGGCTACTTCAGGGGACTGCTAGCTGCAGTTCAGCAGTTCGAATCTCACTGGCTCAAGGTTGGCTCATCCTTCAATCCTTCCGAGGTTGGTAAAATGAGGACCCAGATTGCTGGGGGCAGTAGGCTGACTCTGTAAACTGCTTAGAGAGGGCTGTAAAAGCATTATGAAGTGGTATATACCTGTAAGTCTAAGTGCTATTGCTATATGTACTTCTTTGATACTTCCTGCAACATGCCCTGCCTTCCTACTCTGAGTAGGCTGGGTAGATGTAATTGGGGAGAGCCGGTTCATTAAATAACTTGGCTCTAAAACATGTGGAGGTTTGAAGGTGATAACCAGCACCTTGAATTACATCTAGAAGCAAATTAGTAGTGTATAAATTTGGGGCTTTCTTGCAACTATATGGGCTGTTGTATTTTAAGCCAACTGAAGCTTCTAGATGCTCTTCAAGGATAGTCCCATGTGGAATGCATTATAGTAGTCCGAACCAAAGCTAACCAAGACATGGGTAACTTCCAAGGGCCCATTGGTCCATGAATGGGCATAAATGATGCACAACATACAGTTGTTCAAAGGCTCTCCTAGTCATAAGTGCCACTTGCTTTCTGTTCTGACCTAGGCTCCCTTAAAAAGCAGGAAGCAGAGTCTTCGTTCCAGCAAAACCTCTTTTATTTACATCTCTTTTATTTAGTCAGCAAGGCCTGTCTAACCAGTCTTTCAGAGGAATAGTTATCAACAGACCTTATCTCGCTTAGCAAGCTGCCATGTAACTTGTTTCCAAATGCAGTACAAGGCAAAACTTGGCACAGAGTCTCAGAGTCATGGAATGAACAAATTGTTTCCTGCAAAAGCCCACTCCCCATTCGCTCCTCTTTTGTTTCCTATGGGAGGGGCCAATTACCTCCCAGGAGTGGCTTTACTCCCAAGTCAACCCTGCTTTCTGAGTTGTTCCTGTCTTCTGGCTGCTCTATGCATGCGTACATTAGGAACAGGCTCCAGCTGTTCCTCTGCCTCACTCTTGTCTAGCTCTCTCTCTGCCTCCAATGCAGAGCCTTCATCAGAGCTTTCCCCAGCTGCCAGGACTGGCCCAAATTCCTCCCTTACTATCTGACTCTGTTCTACGCTCTGCTGGCCGCTGGTAGGCCACAACACTTTCTGAGCAGAAACTGCAAATCCAGGAGAACCTCCAGATTACATACTTGAGTCTGTCTAGGGCAGTGTGATTCCAACTATGATCAAAGATGGTAATTCTCTGAGAACCAAGGAGCCCAGGCCCAAAGTCACTCTGGCTTGCCAGTGTTCAGTTTTAATTTGCCACTCCCTATCCAGACACAAAAGTCTCGGTTATTGAGATAGCGTGGTCGCAGCATCACTTAACTCACGTGGTCAGAGACGAGGCTAAATATTTAAATATGGCTTAGTTGATGCAGAACAGAGAGGAATTGTGGATCTTGTGATCTGGACAGAGGTGTACAGCTGAGTGTCATCATCAGGTTGATATTTTGTCCCATGGTAGCGGACGATCTCATCCAGCAGCTTCATGTCATTGTCACCACCATAGCATTTGTACAACAAAACTGTCTCAATCCATTTTTTAAAAAATAACCCTGTTTTCTACATTGCTGACAGTTGCAGCTGTCTGGAGCTCTGAGCAATAGGCCAGGATGGGAACTTTGTAATTTAAATTGGAACACTAAATTATTCACATCTGTCTAAGTATCTCAGTTTTGTACCTATTTGAAGTGCAGGTTACTTGTAGGTGCCCAATGAAATTATGTGGGTTTTAAAACAACAACAACACACAACTAAAATCCTGTGAATTCTAAATGATGTAAAAGAAAAGGGAAATTTCTTAAAACATATAAAGATAAGAAAACAAAGGATGAAAGGAAATGAATAAGAAGAGAGGAATAATATTTAAAATGTGCCAGATAGAAAGGAAAACTGCTGACACACAAAAATTGGGCAAGTAATTGGCATTGAAATGTGGGTTAGACTAAATCAGTGTTGGTAATCTACTTTCCAGATACTAAATTTCCTGAATCTTTTCTGGAAGAAGGAGGAGAAAGAAGAGGAGGGGGGAGGGAAGGAGGAGGAGGAGGAGGAGGAGAAGAAGAAGAAGAAGAAGAAGAAGAAGAAGAAGAAGAAGAAGAAGAAGAAGAAGAAGAAGAAGAAGAAGAGGAGGAGGAGGAGGAGGAGGAGGAGGAGGAGGAGGAGGAGGAGGAGGAGGAGGAGGAGGAGGAGGAGGAGGAGGAGGAGGAGGAGGAGGAGGAGGTGGTGGTGGTGGAAATATCTCCTTAGACACTCTTTAACCCTTATTTTGGCCAAGTTCAGATTTTGCAAAAACATAATTTCTGTAGAACTTCAGGGACTAATGGATTTGAGGGAAAGTTATTATTTTGCCCTATAATTAAGAAAATCACTATGCTGCATTTCTTAATCTCTGGAGGCATGAAAGTTATAGAAAGATTATTAGGCCAAACATAGCCAGCTACACTTTGTAAAGGCATCTCATATTTCCCATTCAGGTTAGTTGTAACAAGCCAGGAGCAGTCCGTGGAAGTTTTAATAATTTCTCCTTTTTCTTTGAAGCATCTTCATGCTTTTATAGAGATTTTCTCTTGGGTCTCGTTGGTGATGTGTGTTTGAACTTTGTGCTTTGATATAGTTTATAGGCTAATCAATGAAGCTATCTATCTATCTTAGGTCTCGTTAATAAATGTTACTTGCAGTGATCACAGCCATTTTTATGTCAGTTATGTATTTGCCAAGATGGAGTAATAGGTTGAAAGTGTTGGCAGTTCAATCCTTTTTCTTCCTTCCTGAGAATGTCAGTGAGAGTTTCAAATCAATGTGCCACCAGCCCGCTAAAGATCCAGAGGAACTGCGAGGCAATAAAGATGATGTGATACTTGGGGCATTTATTTCAATCGTATTTAGCGATTTAAGTTCAGTAAATTTCACACAACAGCCAATCACATCCAAAGTGGGACTGTAAGTACATCTTTCTTCTTTGTGTTAACACGTGATATGATTAAAAAAAACAGATAGAATCAAGGAGATAACCAGATAATTCTGGTTCAGAGCTTACTGACAGCATTGCCAAAAAGGCATTAAGAGTTGTTAACCTGATTTTGTGAAGCTTCTTCAGATCTGATATTGTGAGCATCATTTTTTATTTATTTATTTATTTTGTCACAACACTATATATATAAGCATAAGCATGAAAACAACTATATAATATATAAGCATATATATAAGCATAAGTATGTAATAACTATATTAATTGGATATAATGAAAAGAAACAATAGGATAGGAACGGTAGGCACGTTGTGCTCTTATGCACGCCCCTCATGCAAAAGGATAGAGTTTCTTTAAGTAAAAATCTAAAATTAAATACCATCACAAATTGCTGAAATCACGTGCATTATTTAAAATTGATTTGCTTCTTTTTCTGGCATAATGATGTACATTTATCTGATTTCAGAATGATCACCAAAGATTACCAACAGGTTCTTTCTATGTATTTTGCCATTCATAAGATCAACAAGAACGTTAAACTGTTACCCAATACTACCCTACAACTGGAGATTTTCGAGCACAGTTTTGTTGCACGTTTTGCCATTGAGAACATTGTAAAATTTCTTTTTTTAAAGCAAGGGAATGCCTTAAACTACAACTGTGTCAGAAGGAGGAAAAGCAAGCTCTGGGATGTCTTTGGTGGTCTCACTTCTCACAGCTCTGTCCAAATAGCCCACATTTTGAACACCTACAAGATTCCACAGGTAAGAGAACTTTTCTACAGGATAGCTTGTAGTTGTGAAATAATCAGTCTCAGTAAATTAAACTGCACTTCTTGTACTATCTTGAACAGTTATTTTAATATTTTAATTTTTAAAAAATGAAACCAACTTCAGGGGGGAAAAAAACACAAAATCTAAATAAAGCAGAGGATAGGTCAATAGAAGGTCTTATTCATTTTGGATTCTAAGTTCAGGAATCTTTCCTAGAGTTGATGAAGGGATAAATTGTGCCTCAAGCCAAAATATTTTTAAGGCACAAGGTTGCATAAAAGAAATGACGTCAGAATGAGAAAGTATAAAGAAGAAATGATAAATAAATTAGTAATACAAACAAAATGCCCATGGTTTATTAAAAAAAAAGTTTAGAAAAACACCTTATTGGATATAGATGGATGTTGGAATTAAGTTAAAATATTAAATATTTTTTTTTTCATCTGTGTTCTTCTCTGGGGTAGTCATTCAGTATATAAGGTACTATATTTGGAGTTCTTTGATAAGACATCTGACCTAAATCTTTCACTTAAAGAAGAACTATTTCTCCCCATTTATTACATAATGCTGATGTTCAAGCTACTCAGAGTCATTGGACATGAGATGGCAGGAAATAAATTTCAATAGATAGATAGATAGATAGATAGATAGATAGATAGATAGATAGATAGATTGATTGATTGATTGATTGATTGATTGATAGATGATAATAGATATATAGATAGATGATAGATAGGTAGGTAGGTAGGTAGGTAGGTAGGTAGGTAGGTAGGTAGATAGATAGATAGATAGATAGATAGATAGATAGATAGATAGATAGATAGAGTTGTGAAGGATGACGGACATAGGTTGCTAAATCTCAATTATCTTCAGTCAGAGTATCAGGTGAACAGGAATGATGGAAAGTGAGGTCTACAACTTTTCTTTACTCTGAATAGAAATATACGTTTTGAAGTATTCCTTTCAGGAAAGTTGTAAGTAACAATAACAGAGTTGGAAGGGATTTGGAGGTCATCTAGTCCAATCCCCTGTTCACGCAGAAGACCTGTACCAGGGATTCGAACTGCCAAACTGCCAACCTTTCTGATCGACAAGCTCAGTGTCTTAGCCACTGAGCCACCTAGTCAGGCTCAGTGTGATCTGGTTCTTCCACTTAAAGCTCAATGGCAATCATTTGGTTTTTATAACTCAGTCATAATGTCATAGTAGTATCCAATATTCTACGAAGAATGGAAATGATCTATGTTCTTCAGAGTCACAAAGGGATTCTCAATTTAAATTTCCATGCATGTTTGTTTCCAAACAGCTCAGTTATGGCTCCTTTGACCCAGTTCTGAGCGATAAAAGGCAGTTCCCATCCTTCTTCAGCATGGTTCCCAATGAAAATGAACAATATGAAGGTATTGTTCATTTACTGAAACTTTTTGGATGGAACTGGATTGGTCTTTTAATATCAGACGATGAAAGTGGGGTAGCTTTTCTTCGAAATCTCCAACCAAAGTTCTTGAAGAACAATATTTGCATTGCTTTGCGGAAACTGGTCCCAGTAATCAAAACTCTCAGATTAAGTGAAGATATCTTTACACGACTAGAAGACATAGCGTTTGCTATTTTATTGTCTAAAACGAATGTATTCCTTGTTTCTGGAGATGTGCAATCAACGGTTAGTACACAGCTGATTCTACGAGTCACTGAATCAATGAACTGGCCAATGGATCACAGAGTATGGGTCATAACTTCTCAGTGGGATGTCACTGCTGTTTACTTGAGGCAGAATAGACTCCCAGCAAAAATCTTGAATGGTTCCTTATTTTTCTCACTGTACACAAAGATGGTCCCAAGATTTCAGGAGTTTTTTGAAAAAATGAACCCTTATTTTGATTCCTTTCCTATTCTTGAGTGGTTCTGGGCATCTGCATTTCATTGTACCATACCTCCCTATCACAAAGGACAAAAATACTGCACTGGGAAAGAAGAATTGGGGAAACTCCCTGGCTCTTTGTTTGAAATGAGCATGTCTGGAGAGAGCTACAATGTTTACAACGGGGTTTATTCTGCAGCACATGCCCTGCATGCAATGTATTCCACAAGAAGAAATTCAGCTTTTCTGAGAAAACAGAATCGAGAAACTCTCTGGGATGTTCAGCCCTGGCAGGTAGGCTATTTCTCTTCTCAGATACACCTGTTTAAGGACTGAAGAGGATGAGGTGGAAACAGCAATATGAAGACTTTGTAATGAGGGTTAACCCTAACCCATCACCCATCTTATGACTGTATGACTGTAACTTTGTTGCTTGTATCCTTACAATTTATATTGATATTGATTGTTCCCTGATTGCTTATTTGTACCCTATGACTATCATTAAGTGTTGTACCTTATGATACTTGATGAACATATTTTTTCTTTTATGTACTCTGAGAGCATATGCACCAAGACAAATTCCTTGTGTGTCCAATCACATTTGGCCAATAAAAAATTCTAGTCTAGTCTAGTCTAGTCTAGTCTAGTCTAGTCTAGTCTAGTCTAGTCTAGTTTAGTCTAATTAGTCAATTGATTGACTAATTATTTGCTATCAGGTCAGTGCTAACTCTTAGGAATCACCGAGAACAATTTATCTCCATGATGACTTGTTTAAAGACAGTTTACAGTTCAGGTCTTTGAATGGTAGACTCTTTGCCAACATAAATCTAAAAGTATGTGGAAAGATGGGGCCAAGAGATGCTGCCTAGGGAACAGGCAGATAGAGACAATTCTCTCTCTCTATCAAGTTTCCAGTCTAAAGACTTAGGGAGGGTTAACAATGTCTTTAAATTTATTCCATAATTCTGCTGCTTCTCTGTCAATGAATTTTAGGACTTTAAAGCAATCCCTGATGTTCCATTTGAAAATTGTTGGTATATACTCTATGTTTAAGATTACTGTATTTCTCAGAGTATAAAACACTCCAGACTATAAGATACATCTACCTTTTTTGGTGAGGAAAACAAGAAAATGAAATCTGCCTCCCAGCAATGTTGCCTCGTTACAGCAAATAGCCTGCTTTACTTTTGTTTTCAGCATAGCTTGAATTAGCACAAGAAAAAAAATCTGCTCCCAGCAATTTACCTTTCTGCAGCAAGCAGCAGAGGCTCACGTAGCAATAGGCAATGGCAATCCCTGTAGCCTGAAACAGCTGAGAGTCGAGGATAATCAACTTGTGCTAATTAGGCTGTGCTGAAACTGAAATGGACTGTTTCTTCTTGCTGCTTGCTTCCAGAAGGTAAATTGCTGGGGGGGCAGAGGCCAAAGGGTGGGGGGGGGAGGTGCTTCTTATACTCCAAAAAATACTGTATATGTTGTGGAAGCTGGTTGATTTTTTTTCTTTTTTAGCTTAAAAGGGCTATGATTTGCCTTAATTTACACAAATTCCTATTTGAATAGGGGACCTATTTGAATCATTACAATCTGGATACATCATATGCATTATAACTTTCCTTTCAAGAAGTTCTGCAGTACTGTGATTAATGTACAACAACTGTACAGAGGAGGGGGAGTGTACCTGAATCTTCTTAATAAATCATGGCCTTTTTCTTAACTTTCTCAGGACTTTTAGCTATTGTTCTGTATTGTCTAATATTCTTCTCACATTAATTATCAAGAGAAGTTTGAGAGGTTTTTTTTTTTTTTAGAATCTTTCCTTTCAAACCAGGAGAGAAATCCAGCAGGTTCTGACAGGTTCTGGAGAACTGGTAGCGGAAATTTTGAGTAATTTAGAAAATCGGCAAATACCACATCTTGCTGGCTCCAGAGTGGGGTAGGAATGGATATTTTGCAGTAGTCTTCCCCTGGAGTGGGGTGGGAATGGAAATTTTGCAATATCCTTCCCCCAGGAATGGGGAGGGGATAGGGATTTTGTAGTATCCTTCCCCCAAGAGTGGGGAGGGAATGGAGATTTTGCAGTATTCTTCCCTGCCATGCCCACCAAGCCATGCCCACCAAGCCACACCACGCCCTCCAAACCACGCCCACAGGACCGGTAGTGAAAAAAATTGGATTTCAACACTGTTTCAAACATAAATTTGAGTTCATTGCTAATATATATGCATGTAGAAAACGTATACAAATAGGCCAATTTTACTGTAATTTTGCATTTCTCTTGCACAGAAATGTGCAAGAGTCAGCTATTTTAATATTTTTCCATTCCTTAAAAAGAAGGGGAAGTGCAGGTAAAAATGTAGGTGTTGAATCCTCTTAATAAATGCTGGACATCTTAAGTTTTTAGATATTGTTCTATATTGCTTATTATTTTTCTAACAGTGATGATCAACAAAAATTTGGGGAGATTGCCTTTTGAGAATCATTATTTTCAAACATAGGTTTTTGTTTGTTGCAAAAATATGCATAGCTACTAATCTCAATTTGATCAGACTTCAGTGGTCAAGAAAGGATCTCCACTTCACTGAGGGAGTATAGTTTTAACTCATCTTTTGGCTTCTGATCTAATCTTACTTTTATTCCTCCCTCAATCCAGCTTCGTCACTTTCTTAGACATGTACGTTTCAATAACAGTGCAGGTGATGAAATCTTTTTTGATGACAAGGGAAACTTTGACCCTGGATACGATATCCAGAACCTGGTCACGTTCCATAATAATTCCTTCAAGAGGATCCAAGTTGGAAGGATAGACTCCAGAGCCCCTGATGGGAAAAAGTTCATCATTAATGAAGATGCCATTTGGTGGAATCACAAATTTGAGCAGGTGAGACATTTGTGGGTATTTTAACATGGCAGAATGCGCCTTTTGGAGGAAAATGTTTTTGTTTGATGACTAGAAAATCCCCAATGAAGTGTATTGATGATGTCCTGGAGTCTTGTGATTTGGGGGATATTTGCATTTTTTGTTTTTAGAAGATATTCATCAGAAGATTTTTGTTTAATTTAGTTTAGGAATTTATATGACATAAGAATACAATACAATACAAAGGTGGCTCAGGGGCTAAGACTCTGAGCTTGTTGATTGAAAGGTCAGCAGTTCAGCAGTTCGAATCCCTAGTGCTGCCGTGTAATGGGGTAAGCTCCTGTTACTTGTCCCAGCTTCTGCCAACCTAGCAGTTCGAAAGCACATAAAAAAATGCAAGTAGAAGAAATAGGGACCACCTTTGGTGGGAAGGTAACAGCGTTTCCTGCACCTTTGACGTTGAGTCATGCCGGCCACATGACCACGGAGACATCTTCAGACAGCGCTGGCTCTTCGGCTTTGAAACGGAGATGAGCACAGCCCCCTAAAGTCGGGAACAACTAGCACGTATGTGTGAGGGGAACCTTTAGCATTACCTTTTAAGAATGCAATGTTTGGACATGAATATGTAAAAGTAATTGGCTGCTAAAGAACAATGAAAAAAATGACATATTGTACAGGAAATAAAATATCAGTAATATAAGACAAAGTTTATAGTTGTCATAAAGTTTAAATTTCATTATTTCCTGGGTTATAAAATTAATGAAATGTATAAAATAGGATTCATTATGCCATTCTTCCTGAATCATTTCAGTAATTCTTAACAGGTTATTGAAAAATCAATAAAAGCACTGAACATGAATAATAGTAGTAATCTCACAATTAATTGTTATTCCTAAAACACATTCAAAGAATCTTGTAAAAAACATGAGCCTGGACATAGTTTGAGGAAAATGGATGATGCATCCCATAATGGTTTGCATTAAACTTTGAACACTTCAGACAAACATATCTATATTCTAATTTCTTGAGCTCAAAAAAAGATTGCTTACTCCCTGAACTTAGTAAACTAATATACTGCAAATAAGGTCGTGTATTTCCAAAAACTATTGTTAAATTTCACAAAAATTTCATATATTTTTTTAGGTACCTCCTTACTCCAGATGTGTTGACAGCTGTCACCAGGGATACATGAAAGTCGTTCAAGAAGGGGCACAAATTTGTTGCTACAATTGCACTAAATGCCCCGAAGGAAGAATTTCAGTCCAAATTGGCAAGTAAAAATAAAATTATACAGTGGGGAAATGGATTTTTCTATTCTACTCTGAAAGGGGCTTGGAGGTATGGAATGGGGTATGTGAATGTCTTCAACAGAAATGATTTCTCTAAATAAGATAAAGGTTCCCCTCGCACATACGTGCTAGTCGTTCCCAACTCTAGGGGGCAGTGCTCATCTCCGTTTCAAAGCCGAAGAGCCAGCGCTGTCCGAAGAAGTCTCCATGGTCATGTGGCCGGCATGACTCAACGCCAAAGGCACACGGAACGCTGTTACCTTCCCACCAAAGGTGGTCCCTTTTTTCCTACTTGCATTTTTTACATGCTTTTGAACTGCTAGGTTGGCAGAAGCTGGGACAAGTAACGGGAGCTCACCCCGTTACGCGGCACTAGGGATTCTAACTGCTGAACTGCCGACCTTTCTATCAACAAGCTCAGCGCCTTACCCACTAAGCCACTGTGTCCTTCTTTTCTCTAAATAAGATTTGCAAAATAGACTAAATGGTTGCAAATGATAAAACTTCTTCATGTATTTCAGATGCAGACCAATGTGAGAGATGCCCAGAAGATCAGTATTCAAATGCAGGAAGAGAGCAGTGCCTTCCCAAAAGTTTCAGTTATTTATCCTACAGTGAATCCTTGGGGGTTACACTGACTTCCTTGACTCTTTTCTTTTCAGGAACCCTCATTTTAGTGGCAGTGACTTTCATTCTGCACTGGGACTCCCCCATTGTCAAAGCCAATAACAGGAACATCACCTGCATCCTTCTATCCTCTCTCCTGCTTTGTTTTCTCTGCTCACTGCTGTTTATTGGCTGGCCTGGGAAGGTGACTTGCTTTCTCAGGCAAACAATATTTGGCACTGTTTTCTCCATTTCTATTTCCTGCATCTTGGCCAAAACCATCATGGTAGTTCTGGCCTTCATGGCCTCTAAGCCAGGAAACCAGATGAGGAAGTGGTTAGGAAGAAGACTGGCAGGATCCATCATTGTCATCTGCTCCTTCATTCAAGTTGTTATTTGTGTAGTGTGGTGGGTTACATTTCCTCCCTTCCCTGAGTTTGACATGCAATCTCAGATGGATAAGATTATTGTGCAATGTAATGAAGGGTCAGATTTCATGTTTTATATTGTTTTGGTTTATTTGGGACTTCTGGCCAGTATCAGTTTCACTGTAGCTTTCTTTGCAAGGAAATTGCCTGATTCCTTTAATGAAGCCAAGCTGATCACCTTCAGTATGCTTGTGTTTTGCAGCGTTTGGGTGTCCTTCATCCCAGCTTATCTTAGCACCAGAGGGAAATATATGGTGGCTGTGGAGGTCTTCTCCATCGTGGCCTCTACTGCTGGTTTACTGGGTTTCATCTTTCTCCCCAAGTGCTACATCATTCTCTTCAAGCCACATCTAAACACAAAAGAATGTCTGTCCAAGAGAACAGTTTAATTGTTATGTGCCCATCCCATCAGACGTCATTTTCACGAATCATCCATAGGGGAAATCCCAAAAAATTCAGTATTGGTACCACAATAAAAACTTCCCCTTTATTGTGTGCTTTGTATGAGTGATGCATGTAATAAGCAATATGAATTTGAATGCTCAGTTATAACTTCTATCTTCACTTTTTAAAAAAGCAAATCAATCAATACATAAATAAATAATGTTCTTGCTGTTGATGAAACTTCATCCAAAGAACACTATTCTTTTGTTCCTTTTTTAATGTTGAAGTAGAAATGTAGTGACTCAGTGGCTTAATACTGCTAGAGATGATCTATGTTCAGCAGTTCATGTCCTACTAGTGCGTAGTGGGGTGAGCTTCCTGTCATTTGCCTCAGCTTCTCCCCACCTAGCAATTGGAAAGCATTTTCTTTGTATATCTATGGAGATTCTCAGTCATCCAGGTTGGTTGTCCCAAAGGTTCTTTTTTTTCAAGAGTTTAAAAGTCCTGTTGCCTCTTGAAAAAAACACCTTCAGGATGTTCTTTGTATGTAGATAAATAGGTATCATTTTGGTAAGGAGATGAGCTGGTGCCTGATGCATAATCTTAATTATGGGGCCGTGGTAGCTCAGGCTGGTAAGAAGCCTGTTATTAGAACACAGCAGCCTGCAATTACTGCAGGTTCAAGCCCGGCCCAAGGTTGACTCAGCCTTCCATCCTTTATAAGGTAGGTAAAATGAGGACCCAGATTGTTGGGGGGGCAATAAGTTGACTTTGTAAATATACAAATAGAATGAGACTATTGCCTGATACACTGTAAGCCGCCCTGAGTCTTCGGAGAAGGGTGGGATATAAATGTAAATTTTAAAAAAAAAGTTAGAATCCTGCCAATGCTGAATCATTGTGTTTGCCACACCTGTTTGTGAGGCAACTTCAGTGGAGAGAGGGGGCTTTGGATGATGCAGGAGGAAAGCCCCTCATCTTTTTTTCGGGTGTGGAGCTAGCTCACCCTCATGTGGCACACCTTGGGAAGCGCAAGAGCATGAATCAATCAGAGCTAGTAAGGTAAAGGTAAAGGTTCCCCTTGCACATATGTGCTTCTTATTCCTGACTTTAGGGGACGGTGCTGATCTCTGTTTCAAAGCCGATGAGCCAGCATTGTTTGAAGATGTCTCCATGGTCACGTGGCCAACATGACTAAATGCCAAAGGCGCATGGAACGCTGTTACCTTCCCACCAAATGTGGTCCCTATTTTTTCTACTTGCATTTTTTATGTGCTTTTGAACCGCTAGGTTGGCAGAAGCTGGGCTAGTAAACAGGCCGTCAGATTACTATTCTGCATCAGCATTTAAACTCCTGGATAATATGACATCACCATATGCTAAATAAACTAATTAATAAATATTAGATAGATTATTTTAGATAGATGTATGTTCCTTTGTGTGATGTTCTGTATTTCTACAGTTAATAACTCCAAAACACAGGTTCACTTTCACCCTTACCCAAGGAATGGATTTTTCTTTCTTAGTCCAACCAACTCCATAGGATTTTGTAAGAAAATTAAGAAGCAATGTGGGTGAGGTTAGGAAGCAAGTGAGAATATTGGATGTCCCTTGTCTTTTTTAGGAAGAGAAAAGCAGAGAAGAGAGGGCATTGTTATCTGGACTGAGAAAATAGAAGGGAAGAGAATTATTATTCAATATACAAACAAACCAAACATTCTGTATTCTAGAAAAAAAACTCCAAACATTCATTCTTATTTAAACATAAAAAGATAGTTGTATTGTTGTCCATATTTCAACTCATATTGATGTGGCCCCGTCAGAGCCCGGATCTGAGGAGGAGAAGGAGATGGAGCAGGGGCTGATGGAGCCGGTGGCCACAGCCACTTTGGCAGTGGTGGATTGCTACTGGTTCTCCCTGGTCCAGGAGAGCAGGTAGTCAATTGCAACAATACATGAGCACACAATAGATTTAAGCTTTGGCAGTGGTGGATTGCTACTGGTTCTCCCCGGTCCAGGAGAGCAGGTAGTCAATTGCAACAATACACGAGCACACAATAGATTTAAGCTTAATGTTAACCGTTCCAATCTTGATTGCAGAAAATATGACTTCAGTAACAGAAGACAACAGTAACAACAGAGTTGTTAATACTTGGAATACACTACCTGACTCTGTGGTCTCTTCCCAAAATCCCCAAAGCTTTAACCAAAAACTGTCTACTATTGACCTCACCCCATTCCTAAGAGGTCTGTAAGGGACGTGCATAAGAGCATAAAAGTGCCTACCATTCCTATCCTATGGTTTCCTTTTGTTATATCCAATTAATATAGTTATTACATACTCATATATATTTATTTATTTATTATTTATTTAATCATATTTATTTATTTAATCATATTTATATACCATTTATATATATAGCAATATATATGCTTATATATTGTTTAGTTATTTCATGCTTATGCTTATATATACTGTGTGACTAAATAGATAGATAGATAGATAGATAGATAGATAGATAGATAGATAGATAGATAGATAGATAGATAGATAGATAGATAAAATAGTGGAACCAGTGAGAGCAAACCAGTTCACTCTGACCATCAGCTGGGCCCTCCCGCCCGCCCCTGCACTATGCCTACCTTTATTCCTTCATTTTTAGCCCAGCTGAAAGGCATGGCAGAGTGGATTGCCATGCCTCAGCTGTTCAGCAATTTAGTGTGCTTGCGCAAAGTGCAAGTTTGGTGCGTGTGCAATTAAAGTGAGCATGCATACGCTGATCACGCACAAAGCGTGAGCACGAAGCAAACCGGTGGTAACACCAGTTAGAACCCATCATTGCCCTATGGCCCATGAGGAATGACCTGTGGATGAGGATGAGGCACTCCTAGGTCCCTTGGGCCTAGGAAGAGTAGGTAGGGGGGAAGAGAGGATGCAGGCTGACTGAGGAAGGGGGGGGGGAAATGGAAAGGGCAGGCAGCAGAGCAGAGTGGTGGTGCTTTGGAAACAAGCAAATATTTCCCATGCCCAATCCCCAAATGCAGAGAATGAAGAGGAAGCAGAGTCAGCAAAGGGCAACCCAGCTACTCAGGAGGAGGGGACCCACCCCTCCTCATGTGGATCACCTGGAGAATAGCATTTAAGGAGTTGCCATGGGGAAGGACTTTTATTGGGAACTAGTGTAGTATTTCATGGCAACACTCTCCATGGCTGCAAGAAGAACTTTGAGTCCTTGCTGTTTTTTTTTTTAATTCAAAAAGTTTTTTTTAAAAAAAATTCCCCCCCTTCCCCCCCACCCCCCTCCCTTCACTAATACCCTCCCCCCTCCCCCCTGACTTCCCGGAACAAGCACAAGGTATAGTTAAAAATAAAACAAACATATGCTAAGAAAATTTTTCCCCAAAACTATTATACCAATTTTCCCTCTTTAGCTCTGACTTCCTCCTAACATAACCAAAATCCTTCAAAAAAAAAAAAGTTAACAATTAACAGTAATAAAATATATAAATCAATAGAACAAATTAATCCTAAAGTATTTAAAACCAGCTAAAGCATAAAAATCCAATCCAATTCAGAGAATATCTCCCTTATAGCTTCTATAAGCATATAATTTTCCCTCCAGGTCTTTTTTACATAAGATCTTTTGAGAATATTCTATTTAAAATTCAGTGCAACACATTATAAAATTTCAATACAGAAAATTACAATATCTATTCAACTTTAGTCCTTCCTAGTCAAAATCCAGTATAGATCCAAATATCTAGTCTTTTATGATAGATATAAAACATATAATCAATCCATTTCTTCCAGATCTTCCTCACATATTGTCTTTCCGGGACACTAATATTTTTGTCTGTTAATATTTCAAAAAAACCTTGTTTCAAGGATAATACTTTTGTCTCTTGCCATTTTTTTTGATGCATTAATCTCTGTCTTTCCTTCATTACTCCTTTTGAAAAGTCAGTCACAATATTTCCTAGTAGTTCCTTATGTCCAAGAATCCAGAAATTACTGCCGTATATTCCATCAGTCCAAAAAGAGAACTCTTGGAAAGCATTAACCCTGTGAGTTTTTTCGGTTCGGGAGACAGCCTCCTGTAGCACAAATTCAGGCATTTCATCCAAACTATTTAAAGAAAACTTCTTTACATCAACTTGTTTATTCACAATCATATCTTCATATTTATCCACTTTTGTTTGTATCTCCTCCATTCCATTTTCCAAGTCCTGATTGCACTGGTTAATTTCCTCCAAGCTCTCATCCAAAACATCCCCATTTTTTATCAATTCGTATTTTTGAATAATTAAATACATTCTTTCTGTGTAATCCTGTATAAAGTCACGAATCCATTCTTCTGAAAGAACCTTCATGACAAAGTTCCTGCTGAGAATCCCCTTGTAAAATACTTAAACAACGTAATATAATCCAACAATCCACAGTCCAACACAATAAGATAAAATCTCCATTCAGTTTCAATTCCTCAGCAAGGCTCCCTGCTCTGCTTTCAGTTGCTCTCAAATGCCATTTTAAACAATTAAAAAAAAGGGGGGGGGGGAATTTCTCTTTTTTAAAAAAGGTGGAAGTCAGGAAATCAAAAATACTTGCAAACCAATAATTGTTCACTCATGCTTCTTCCATCTGCTTATAGAAATCCACAAAAAGAAATCAATTGTTAGCAGAAGTGGACACCTTCCTCTTTTCCTGCTTTTGCAGGAGCGCAGTGAATACTGGAGATTAAGGGAGGATTCAATGGGATTCGACTTTTTGGGACTTTGCATAACAAAAACAAAGCCCCTAGGGGAATCTACCACTCTCCCCCCTCCTCTTTCTCTCTCTTTCAACCAGAGAGGGAAATTGAAGCCGGGAACAGCTGTTTGTTGCTGTTTTCACCGGCTTTTACCATATCCAGTGCGGAGTGCCATAAATTAGCACCCAGCGAGAAAGGTCGGAAGTCAAGTCCTTGCTGTTGTTGATTGAGGCTTGATCCTTTGCCTTGACAAGCCTTCTTGGTGGGCTAACAGTGACGTGGCTCTGTCCCAGGTTTTTGCTGCTGCCTGGTGGCCTCTCCATGCTGTGAAGTTCCAAGGCATTTATCGTGAACTTCGCTGAGTTGGAGATCCTGTCTTGCTTCCAGAGCAGTGCTGCTCCATGGACTTCCATTGCCAGGAAGTTTCATCAAGTGGATGTGTGCATGTGTGTTCAAGCCTTGCTCTTGGACTGTGATGTAAACTGTGTACGGAGACTTTGGGAATGAACTGGGAATTGCTGGATTGTGGGTATTTGGGGAGATGGTGGTTGAAAAAAGGCCAACAAGCCTCCGCCTTGTTAGGGAGGCTAGGGAGAAGATTGGCTGGATGCATCATTGTCATCTGCTCTTTCATTCAAGTTGCTATCTGTGTAGAGTGGTGGGCCACATTTCCTCCCTTCCCTGAGTTTGACATACAATCCCAGATGGATAAGATCACTGTGCAATGTAATGGAGGCTCAGCTTTCGTGTTTTATGTTGTCCTGAACTACTCGGGATATCTGTCCAGAATCAGTTTCATTGTGGCTTTCTTTGCCAGGAAATTGTTTGATACCTTTAATGAAGCCAAGCTGATCACCTTCAGTATGCTTATGTTTTGCAGCATTTGGGTGTCCTTCAGTGGCGGGTTGCCCCCAGTTCAGGCCGGTTCTATAGAACCAGTAGTAAAAGCAGCAGGAGGCTCTGCTCACTGACCCACTGGCCCACTGACGTCATAAAAACTCTTCTGCACATGCACGGAAGAGCATGTACACAGGCACAATGCAAACCGGTAGTAAAGATAAATAAACCTACCCCTGGTGTCCTTGTTCCTAGCTTATCTTAATACCAAAGGGAAACATATGGTGGCCGTGGAGATCTTCTCCACCTTGGCCTTTACTGCTGGTCTACTGGTTGCATCTATCTCCTCAAGTGCTACATTATTTTCCTGAAGCCACATCTAAACACAAAAGAACATTTGTCCAAGAGAACAGTTTAATTGGCATATGCACATTCCATCAGACAGCATTTTCCTGAATCATCCAAAGGGAAAATCAGAAGAATTCAATATGGCAGCTACAACTAAGAAGTAAAAACTTTTCCCCTTTACTGTATGCTTCATATGTGTGGTGCATGTAATAAAATAAAGGACTTGGAATGTTCAGTCACAATTTCTACCTTCATTTTTTTAAAAAGCAAATAAATAAATGTCTTTGCTGGTGATTAAACCTCATTGAAAGCAAACTATTTAATTGTTCCTCTTTTAATGTTGAAATGGACATATCACTACATCTGTGTCTCCATCATTTGATTATTACTTCATAGTTACTTCACCAGACATTTTCTTAAAGAGCTTAAACTCTAGACCAGTGATGGCTAACCTTTTGGCCATCACATGTCAGGAGGAGTGGGCCGGGGGGTTGCACACACATGTGCCCACACCCATAATTTTATGCATCCTCCCACTGTGCATACATACTTAATCTCCCCAGCTCGCCCCGCTCCTGGCACATGATGGCATTTTTCTCTCTCATCTGGCTCCAGATCCTTTCTAGGAGTTTGGGGAGGGGAAACTGTTGTATTTGCAAAACAACAGCAAGAAGTGAGGCAATGCAGGAGAACCATTAACAGTTCTTTTATTAACTACAAACAATTAACTGAGGTGAGCAAGCGAGCAAGCTTTAAACTGACAGCCCTTTTATATTGGAGCTGTAAACAGCTCAGCCAATAGCAGCTCCTTAATTCTCCCGCCGGCTATAGCATCGGCGGTTAACCAATCAACTGCTGGTTACTGGTCATGTGTTCTCCAGCCGAACACAACACCCCTCCCTTCCCGGATTGCACAAGCATAATCGGCCAAGTAGGCTGGACGACTCCTGGCTCGCTCCGACCTGCGCAGTACAACCGTACAAGGTGCTGTTGATGGGACCCGCACAGGAACTTCACGAACTTCTGGGGCTTGTTCAGCCGCGCTGGATGGAAACTCGTTGGACTGGTCCTGATGTGGCCTTTGAGGTAAATCAACAGCTGGTGAAGTTGTGGGTGGACTATCAGGATTGGGCATGTTTTCTGGACGGGACTCTTTGCTTTGTACAGGTGGTGGCTGATTCAATGCGGCCAGATCTGTGTTGCTCGGTACATTGGATGGGGGCATGTGGCGGCGGTGCAGTTGATCCACATGGCACCGCCACATGCGACCATCTTCCAACTGAACCCGGTATGAACGGGGGCCGGTCACTTCTTCTATTTGACCTGGTAGCCACCGCGGGTCCCCCCCAAAATGCTGGGCATACACCCAATCCCCCACTTGGAATGCGCGGGCTCCACTGGTAGAATCAGGGGGTTTCTCTGGCGAGTACTCAGGGTGCAAACGATCTAACACAGTCCTCAATCGTCGGCCCATCAACAGTTCTGCCGGGCAGCGGTTAGTCGTGGGGCATGGAGTGGTGTGTTGTGCCAATAGGTAGGTCGCTATTTTGTCTCGCCAATCTCCGGAAACTAATTTAGCTAGGACTTCTTTAGCTGAGCGGACTGTCCTTTCAGCCAGGCCATTCGAGGCAGGACGAAATGGAGCAATAGTGGCGTGGCGAATGCCCTGCTTTGCCAGGTATGCTTGGAAGGCCGCTGAGGTTAGCTGCGGCCCATTATCTGACACTAAAACATCAGGCAAACCATGAGTGGCAAAAACTCTCTTAAGTGCATGGATCAGTGCCTCTGAGGTGGTAGAGGTCATTGAGACAACCTCGACCCACTTAGAGTAAGCGTCAACGATAATCAACAACATGTGACCTTGGATGGGGCCGGCAAAATCTATGTGGACGTGGGCCCAGGGGCTTTTTGGCATCTCCCATTCAGTGGCCACTGCCGCTGGAGGAGCTGCTCTATGGATCTGGCACCTTGGGCACCTGGCCACCCACTCAGCGATTTCCCCATCTAGCCTTGGCCACCACAGGTAACTGCGGGCTAATGCCTTCATGCGGGCGATGCCTGGGTGGCCTTCATGCAAGACATTGAGGATCCGGCCACGGAGCTCATCTGGAATTATCACTCGGGAGCCCCAGAGTAGGCAGCCTCTGATGATAGAAATTTCATGCTGCCTGACCTTGTAAGGTTGAAACTCGGAAGCCAACTGCCCAAGGGGCCACCCCTTCCTCACCCAGTCAGCCACCTGGCGGAGGGTACGGTCCTTGGAAGAGAACTTCGCCACATCTGATGCTGACACTGGAATAGCCTGGTCGTCGATAAACAGGACTGATGAGGCAGGGGCAGGGTCCTCTGCAGGAATTGGAAGGGGGCAATGGCTCAATGCGTCCGCGTGCCCAATAGCCTTGCCTGGCCTGTAGACCAAGGTGTATTGGTATGCCGCTAAGAACCCAACCCATCGTGTCATCCTTGGTGACAGGATGAGGGGGGTTTGACAATCCCCAGCCAGGATGCCCAAGAGTGGCTTGTGGTCGGTGACAAGCGTGAATGCACGGCCGTACAAGTAATCATGAAAACGCTTGATCCCGGCCATGGCTGCCAAAGCCTCCTTATCTACCTGTCCATAGTTACGTTCTGCTGGAGACAAAGTCCTAGAAAAATAAGCAACAGGAGCTTCTGAACCATTTGGTAGAACGTGGCTCAAGACAGCTCCTATCCCGCAGGGTGAAGCATCACATGCCAGGAGCAAAGGTAAGTCCGCATGGTATTGCATGAGGACACTGTCAGAGGTGAGCAGTGCCTTCACGGCGCGGAAAGCTGCGTCCTCTTTCCGTCCCCAATTCCAAGGTGTCTTGCTGTTGAGGAGGCGATGGAGAGGTTCTGCGACTGTAGCTTTATGTGGCAAGAATAAGTTATAAAAGTTAAGGAGGCCAAGGAAAGCCTGCAGTTCAGTCTTAGTCGTGGGTGTAGGAGCCTGTTATACTGCACGTACCTTTGCGGGGGTAGGGTGCAGACCTCGCTTATTGACAAGAAAACCAAGAAATTCGACCTGGCGAACGCCCAGTATGCACTTTTCACACTTTAGTTTAAGGCCAGCCTTCCGGAAACGGATCAAAATGGCACGGAGGCGGTGTAGCAACTCAGCCTCATCGGTGGCTGACACAAAGATGTCGTCGAAATAGGGGATGACCCCCGGCAACCCATGTAAGAGTCTCTCCATCAGGCATTGGAAAATGCTGGGGGCCACACAGACCCCGAATTGCAGCCGGCGACATTTGAAGGCACCGCGGTGAGTCACGATCGTCTGCGCCTCCGCGGACTCATCATCTACCTCAAGCTGCTGATAGGCCTGTGCCATGTCGAGCTTGGCGAATATGCTGCCGCGGCCCAATGAATGCAGAAGATGTTGGACCACCGGAACAGGATACGGGTTTGCCTGTAGAGCCTTGTTGAGCGTGGCCTTGTAGTCCGCGCAGATCCTTATCGATCCATCGGCCTTAATGGGGATCACTATAGGCGTCTCCCAGCGAGCATGGTCCACTGGTTGTAGTATACCTTGTGCCAATAATTTGTCAATTTCCTGATCAACTTTAGTGCGAAGGGCGAAAGGAACCCTGCGAGGCTTAAGGCGAATAGGAGCTATTGAGGGATCTAAATTTAATGAGATGGGAGACCCCTTGTATTTGCCTAATTCCTTACTGAAGACATCAGAGAATTCCTGGAAGAGATCGGAGAAGTGGTCTGATGCAAGAGCATGTATGCCTTTTATGGCCAAACCCAATGCATCGAGCCACTCCAGACCTAGCAGAGAGGGGAGAATGCCATCAACAACTATGATTCTAAGGCGATCATTAAAGTTCTTATATTGAACTTGAAAATACCCGGAACCCAAAATGGGAATGTGATTACCTTGGTAATCACGAAGCTTTAGTCGAGCCCGATCTAATTGGTGTTTTTTAAGGGAGGGCACTAAGCGGGAAATGGTGTGCCACGCTATGATAGACACAGAAGATCCCATGTCAATCTCCATTCTACACAGTTTATTCTCAATATGGACTGTGAGGAAAAAATTTTTCCTAAGTCCTGACCTGGCATGACTTACTCTGGTTTCCCCCTGTTCTGTGCCCCGGTGAATAGAGAAACAATCTTCCTCAATCCGTTCAGCCCTATCTCGCTGCTGTGCATCACGATTGGGTCTCACAGGGTTGAAATTAGTATGCTGTTTTGCAGGGTTGGAAATTGAGGGCAGCGTGGCCCTACAGACTCTAGCGAGGTGGCCCTTCTTGCCACAACGCCGACATTCCACATTCTTAAATTTACACAAAGAACGGTGGTGGTTTCCTCCACAACCTAAGCATGGATTCTGTGGCTTTTTTTCCTCTGTCACCCAACCCTTCCTAGAACTCGAATTAAGACGGCTTATCTCTTCCTCCTCCTCTGAGAACTGATCAGAAACCATCTCCTGCTGATGCACTGTGGCTGGTTTAGCAGCTGCAGCAGTGCTGAAAGGCTTCCTTATTTCAGAAGCCGACTTAGCAGACAGTTCTGAGGCTTGAGCCTCATCTATTGCAGTTTGAAAAGTGATATCTGTTCTGGCCAGTAGGCGGCGCTGCAATTCGATATCCCTGATACCACAAATAAATTGATCCAGAAGGATATCCTCCAGGTCACTAAACTCACAATAAAGGGCAGCCTTCCTTAACGCTGCTGTGTATTGACTTATAGACTCTCCCTCATTCTGGTACCTGTGCCTGAAGGCATGGCGCCTGGCTACTCTTGAGGGCAAGGGAGCATAATGTCCCTTCAGCTTATCTAATACCCCCCATGGTACATCCTGAACATTTTGAGGCGCCAACAGCGCTCGGGCTGTTTCAAACATGTCATGCCCACATATACTAAGGAATACTGCTAATTTCCTGTCATCGGGAAGTCTCTTGTAGTCATTTGCCAGGAAACAATTGACCCTGTCTACAAAGCAGTCCCAGGATTCCTTCGCCTGATCGAATGGAGCGAATGTGGAAAGAGTGGCCATTGATCAAGGAGACTTGCCTGAGGTAATTTAGTCCTCAATGTCTTGTTGCCTTGGCTCTGCTCTTTGGCTAGCTCTCATGAATGGCTTTGTTCCCCTGCAATCTCCGCTAACAAAATCCTCGTCGCCAGTGTTGTATTCGCAAAACAACAGCAAGAAGTGAGGCAATGCAGGAGAACCATTAACAGTTCTTTTATTAACTACAAACAATTAACTGAGGTGAGCAAGCGAGCAAGCTCTAAACTGACAGCCCTTTTATATTGGAGCTGTAAACAACTCAGCCAATAGCAGCTCCTTAATTCTCCCGCCGGCTATAGCATCGGCGGTTAACCAATCAACTGCTGGTTACTGGTCATGTGTTCTCTAGCCGAACACAACAGAAACCATTTGCCAACTTCTAGTGGGACCGAAAGGCCCGTTTTTTGCAGTCCCCAGCCTCCAGGGCCTCTCTAGAAGTTTGAGAAAGCTGTAAAAGACTTTGTAGATACCATGTGAGGGGTATCTACAATAGTGGTGGGAAGATACCATGGGAGGTATCTTCCCACCACCCCCCAAGGCCCTCTGGAGGCAGGAAACAGCCTATTTCCCTACTTCTGGTGGACCCAGAAGGCCCGAAAATCAGCTGGCCGGCACATGCATGCGTGCCGAAGCTGAGCTCATGTGCCCACCTGTGGCACGCATGCCATAAATTCGCCATCATGGCTCTAGATCTTCCCAGGAATTTATATGCAATTTATTTACTTAATTCCCAGGAACATAAAATAAAATCCAAAATTATTTTGGTTTGGTCATTCCCTGGTTTCTTCCTGCTGAGCCTGCAAGTCTAATCTTCCTTCTTTGGGTCTCAGTGCTCTTCCTCACATGGTATCTACAAAGTCTTTTACAGTCCCTACAGGCTTTCTTGTGAGAAACAGTTGCCCAGAACACAAGTCTTTTTGGTTTCCTCTTTTCTCAAGAAATTCCACAGAATCAGATATATCACCTAATCATGATTCCAGCTTTGGGAGCATCTCGGCCAACACAACTGTTCTTTGGGCATTCCTGGAAGACATCATTTGTCCTATAGTAATCAAATCAACTATGTTTCACCTCTATGAAGAATGGTGGCAGAATTGGTATTTAATTAGTCTAATGAAAAGAAAAATTGGAGGTGAATGATAGCAGTGTTCTGATATCTAAGGAAATGCCATAAAGAAGAGGGGGGGAACAACCTATTCTCCAAAGCACCTGAGGGCAGGATAAGAAGGAATGGGTGGAAACTAATCAAGGAGAGAAGCAACCTAGAACTAATGAGAAATTTCCTGACAGTTAGAACAATTAATCAGTGGAACAACTTGCCTCCAAAAGTTGTGGCTATGCCAACATAGGAGATTGGAGAACCATTTGTCTGAAATGGTGTAAGGTTTCCTGCCTGAACAGGGGATTGAACTAGAAGATCTTCAAGATCCTTTCCAAACTTGTTATACTATTATTCTGTTATTATTCTGTACCTGCATTCAGATATGAGAAAAGACAAGTGATTCCACCATGAATTTAGATCAGAGGGGAAAATGTAGTATCTTCTTACTCAACTTACTCAAACACCAAAGGTGCATGGAATGCTGCTATCTTCCCACCAAAGGTGGTCCCTATTTTTCTACTTGCATTTTTTATGTGCTTTTGAACTGCTAGGTTGGCAGAAGCTGGGACAAGTAATGGGAGCTCACCCCATTATGCGGCACTAGGGATTTGAACCGCTGAACTGCTGACCTTTTGATTGACAAGCTCAGCATCTTAGCTACTGATCCACTACATCCCGCAATGGTATGTAAGCCTTAGTAAAAGATCTTATTCAATTTTTGAATTGAAAAGGCTTCCATTGAATACATAATGGGTGAGTTCATTGCTTATCAGGTTGACTCTTAGAGTCAACTTAATTGGAGAGCCAATGATGTGTTTAAATGGGAGTCAGGATTGCTCACAACTGAAGTATGTTCTTGGAGGTTAACATGCTTGGAGGAGGTGCTCAGCTAAGTTTATAATTCAAAAATGAAATTTGATGTTTTCCATATTCAGATTAAAAATCACCTGAATGTCTGTTTGTGTGTGCCTTGCTAATTTTCTTATATTGCTATGCTAAAAAATATTAGGATAGAAAAAGACATCTGAAAAGTGAAAGGGGGCTCACAACCAGATTTCTGGAAAAAAATGAGTGATTGAAATGAATAAAACGTGGTGAGAAATCACAGAAACAGAATTTGATAGATATAAACTACTCGTGCAAAACATAGTTTGATTGCAGATTTATGACTGAATATCTTAAATATTCAGTTTCTCCCCATGGACACCCTGGGACACCAGCGAAATGCTGAAAAATAGAATATGGCTTCAAATTGAATTCAATCATTAAATTATCTTCGGGTTAAATGTTGCTGTTTGTTAAGTTGTGGTTTCAAGAGTATGCTGTAGCACTTGGGGATAAAGATGCAGCCCAGTAAACCAGCAGCAGAAGCCAAGATGGAGAAGATCTCCACAGCCACCATGTATTT
This sequence comes from Ahaetulla prasina, assembly GCF_028640845.1. Taxonomy (NCBI): domain Eukaryota; kingdom Metazoa; phylum Chordata; class Lepidosauria; order Squamata; family Colubridae; genus Ahaetulla; species Ahaetulla prasina. The sequence continues at coordinate 18,264,273 of NC_080542.1, forward strand.
CCCCTTGGTGCTCAGATAGGCTGGGATGAAAGACACCCAAATGCTGCAAAACACAAGCATGCTGAAGGTGATCAGCTTGGCTTCATTGAAAGTGTCTGGTAATTTTCTTGTGAAGAAAGCCACAATGAAACTGATGGTGGCCAGCAATCCCAAGTAGCTCAGGACAATATAGAACATGTTATCTGAACCCTCATTACACTGCACAATAATTTCCTCAACCTGTGCATGCTTGTCTAATTCTGGGAAGGGAGGCGATATGATCAACAACACCACTCAGATAACAATTTGAATGCAGGATCCAAGGACAATGGCTGATCTCTCCAGTCCTTTCCCTAGCCACTTCCTCATTGTGTTTCCTGGCTTGGTGGCCAAAAAGGCTAGGACAACTGTAATGGTTTTGGCCAAGATACAGGAAATTGAGATTGAGAAAACAATACTAAAGACTGTTTGCCTGAGAATACAAGTCACTTTCCCTGGCCAACCAATAAACAAAAAGGAACAGAGAAAGCAAAGGAGAAAAGAAGAAACAAGGACACATGTGATGTTTCTATTGTTGGCTTGGACAATGGGGGTGTCCCAGTGAAGAAAGAAAGTCAATGCCACCAATATGGGGATTGCTGAAAAAAAAAGTATCAAGGAGGTCAAAATGATTCCTAATGGCTCACTAAAAGATAAATAGTTGAAATGTTTGGGAAGGCATTGATCTCTTTCTGCATTTGAATATTGGTCTTCTGGGCATCTCTCACATTGATCTGCATCTGAAATACATGAAGAAAGTTTTTTCATTTCCAAATAAAAAGAAAATATAGAGCTAACATACAGAATATAGTCTAAAGCAGGAGTCTCCAACCTTGGTCACTTTAAGACTTGTGGACTTCAACTCCAAAGCTGGCTGAGGGACTCTGGGAGTTGAAGTCCACAAGTCTTAAAGTGACCAAGGTTGGAAACCCCTGGTCTAAACTAGAGAAATTATACTAACTAATTAATTAATTAATTAACTAACTAAGTGCCAGAGCCCACTGTAACAACATTCCCCAAAAGGCATTAAAAGTTGTTAATCTAATCTTGCACAACTTCTTCTGTGGTAATATTGTACTACTGACTAGAGCATACAAAACATTTGCTAGACCAATTCTCAAATACAGCTCATCTGGGTTCGAGACAATGTGGAACCCACACTGCATATCGGATATTAATACAATTGAGAGAATCCAGAGATATTTTATAAGAAAAGTCCTCCACTCCTTTATCTGCAATAAAATACCTTATGCCACCAGACTTCAAATTTTGGGCTTAGACAATTTAGAACTACGCCGATTTTGGTCTGACCTAACCATAGTATATAAAATTATCTGCCACAATGTCTTACCTGTCAATGATTACTTCAGCTTTAACCACAACAATACACGAGCAAATAATAGATACAAACTCAAAGTAAACCGCTCCAAACTTGATTGCAGAAAATACGATTTCAGTAACAGAGTGGTCAATGCCTGGAATGCACTACCTGACTCTGTGGTTTCTTCCCCAAACCCACCCCCCCAATTTAACCTTAGACGGTCTACTGTTGATTTCACCCCATTCCTAAGAGGTCTGTAAGGGGCGTCCATAAGAGCACCAACATGCCTACCGTCCCTGTCCTAATGTTCCTTTTTATTTTTATTCTTACTCTTTTCATGTATTCAAATTATGTTTATACTTTTACTTGTTATCTTATATATGCTTGACAAAATAAAATAAATAAATAAAACAAAACATAAAACAAAAAGCTAAAGAAAGCATACTTGGTAGGTCAATTCACATAACCAATTCCACTTACAAGTGGAATTATGACCACAACTGAAATCAAAATTTCGATTACTAAACAAGGGAGTAGTTCAGTCTGTCATGTCCAATATTAGGACCTTTTTCAGTCATTGTTTTAAAGTGAATCACTGTGATTGTCAAATTAATGAAATGGTTTTTAAGAGAATCTGGTTTGCCCCATCAATTTGTCAGAATCTGACTGGGAAGATCACAAATGGCAATCATATGATCCTGGAAGCTGCAACTATTGTGACTTGACACTGGTCTCCAAGGGCCCAGACTTTTTGAACATGGGGCTACAAGGATGTTCTGAGTCTGAAAAGTTACTTTTTCAATATTTTGGTTTAACTTTTAATGATTGCTAAAGGAATGATTGACTTAAGGACTACCAATGTACAACAATGGTTTTCTCTTGTCCAAAATATAAAATTCAACTTCCACACTATTTGAAGTTATCTTTTTCTTTCTCCTTTCTAAAAACACTGCACAGCTTTGTATAATGAAGGATAGTTTAATGTAAAAATGCATTCAAGTATTCAAATTATCTCCTTTAAAAATTATAATAGGCTATTCTAGTGTATCCCTACACTATTTTGATGTTGGTTGAATTAGTCTATTCACTATAAAAGATTCAGAAAGATTTTTTAAAAATGCGTAAGGTTGAAAATGTCTGAATTTCTACATTTATAATTCTATTTTTAACTTGCCAGTTTGGACTGAAATTCTTCCTTCAGGACATTTTCTGCAACTGTAGCAACAAGACTGTTTGCCCTCCTGAACAACTCTGCTGTAGCCCCGGGGGTAGCTCTCCACACATCTGGCCTTAGGAGATACCTAGAAATAACCATCAGGAAATCAGCAATTTTTCTAAAAGTGGGGCGATATCCACCAATAACAAACTTTTTTCTTTTCAAAAAGTAACTCTATGTTACTGTCTTTCTCTATTCATAGTTTCACATCCAGAGAAATACCTAAGATAAAGTTGAAATAGAGCACATTTAAATAAATAGAAATATTATTGTTTATTATTTTTTTTAAAAAAAGAGAGAGAAAATGTTGAAAGATTTTAGTTTACATTATGTAAAAAGGTAGAAGTTCAGTTTAAAAAGTTATCATATTGTTTCATCCAGTGTCAGAACATTTTTTCACAGGAATAGAGAGAAAAAAATATCCTACTCATATTTATTCTGCACATAATACATTTTAATAAATTGTCGGTATAGATATTGCAGTGCATCCAGAATATCATTGCTGTCCTCCATTTCTGTAGTAGTCCATACTCCAAACAAAAATATCTTCTTCCAAAGATTATAGTTACTTGGCTAAAAGTCAAGGTAAAGGTTTCTTCTATCCAGTCATGCCTGATTCTAGGAGGCAGTTTTCATCTCCATTTCTTAGCTGAGGAAGCCAGTCTTGTCTAAAAATAATTCCATGATCATATGGCAGACATCACTGTATGGAACACTGTTATTTTCCCACTGAAGTGATACCTATTTATCTACTCACATTTGCATGCATTCGAATTGCTAGGTTGGCAGGATGTGGGACAAGTAACAGGAGCTCACTCATTAAACCAGTATTCGGTCATGAACCCAGGGATCAACTTTTCAGCTGACAAGCTCAGCATCTTTAATCAATGAGTCATCACTTTACTACACTACCTCAAAAAATCCTATCTGCCTAAATTTTTCATTCCACATGATGGCACTTTCATTGAGGGTGAACATTTTCCCATCAGAAGTTTTGGAATTCATCCTTCCAACATGGACTCTCTGGAAAGATCTATTCTGAAAGACGACCAAGTTGAAGATGTTGTATCCTGGATCAAAATCTCCCTTTTTGTCAAAAAATATTTCTTCTCCCACACTGTTATTAAAACAAGTGTTTCTCAAAAAGTAGTGAAGCTGGTTTGAAGGGAGAAAATAAAATGAGAATTATCTCAATATTCCCCCAAATTTGGGGGATATTCACAATCCCAACAGAATTTCTGTAATGCAGCTTATCAACAATTGTAACTGATGTCTATTCCGGTATGATTCAGATACCTAGGCAATCCACATTCCAAAACTTAGCTTGAATTTCAGAAATCAAACCTGAGATTTTCCTTACACTTACCTTGAATGTTTTAATAAATAAATCAATATTCTTTGTATAAAATAGAGTTCTCACATAATCAGCCCTCCCCACCTGTTGCATAAATAAAAAGTAGGAGGAAAGGGGCCATCCCATGTAAATTGGAGGGGGTATCCATTACAAAAAATAAAATAAAATAATAAAAAAAGCAGAAAGTTCACCCTGCCAATAAAAGTCTGTATAGCAAGGCTATGGTTTTCCCAGTTGCAAAGTATGGTTGTGAAAGGTGGACCATAAGAAAGACTGAGCACCAAAGAATCGAGGCCTTTGAACTCTGGTGCTGAAGAAGACTCCTGCGAGTCCCTTGGAATGCAAGGCGATCAAACAAGTCAGTCTTAGAGGAGATCAATCCTGACTGCTCTTTAGAAGGCCAGATCCTGAAGATGAAACTGAAATACTTTGGCCACCTAATGAGAAGGAAGGAGCCACTGGGGAAGAGCCTAATGCTGGGAACGACTGAGGGCAAAAGAAGAAGGGACGACAGAGAATGAGGTGGCAGGATGGAGTCACTGAAGCAGTAGGTGTGAGCTTAAATGGACTCTAGAAGCTGGTAGAGGACAAGAAAGCCTGGAGGAAAGTTGGGGTCACGATGGGTCAGACATGACTTCGCAACTAACAACAACAATCCATTACAAATGATGGGAAGTAAATAGAAGCACAGGGGGAGTACAGTACTATGTATCTCTTGTACTTGAATCACTGCTTTGCAAAATTTTATTTCAATCTGAATCCATAACTTCAATAAATATTACTAAAATGATAGAATATCTTGGAAACTTAACTTTCTGATTCTGCATGTTCATCTATCAGGTCTGTTTTGGTCTATATAATGCATTCATGGTGTTACAGTGCAAATAGATTTCCCAAATTGGAAGGAGGAAATTTGTAAATTAAGGGAAAAAACATAGACCTGTTGAGATTATGTTCTATTGGTTTCAGAAAAATGAAAATAATAAATAAATACTGTATTTTTTGGAGTATAAGACGCACCTTTCCCCCCCAAAAAAGAGGATGAAAATCTGGGTGTGTCTTATATTCCGAATGTAGCCCCATGCAGCTTCTCAACTGGAGGTTTCAGAGAAACTGAAAGAAGCTTCAGAAAAGAAGCCCCCAAACAGCTTCAGAGGCTTTTTTTCCTGAAGCTGTTTTGGAGGCTTTCAGAAGCAGAAAAAAGTTTTTTCTGAAACAGAGTTTCAGAGGCAGAAAAAAAAGCCAAAAAAAAGCAAGGCACAGAGGCACAGAAGCACAGAGCTCACAACCAACTAAAATTCACCTCTGGGAACAGCTGACTGGGGGTATTTTGGAAGGCTGATCCACCTGCCAATCAGCTTTTTTCTTATTTTCCTCCCCAAACACAAAGGTGTGTCTTATACTCCAAAAAATACAGTAAATAAAGAGTAAAGAGTCTCTCATCTCAATAAAAAAAAAAAAATCCCGGTCTAATGCAGAGCAGAAGTTTGTGGTTCGTGATCGTCTTGCATCTATATTCTGGGTCCCACTCTGACTGATTTCTGAGCCCAGATAGGCCTGACCAAGTGGTGATATTGCTAGGAAAATTTTCACTCTTAGAAAGGGGAAAATGGGTCAAATGGGTTCAAATTGCATATCACCTCCATCAATCAATCACTGCAAAAAACCGTGATCCTTTTCATAACTACCAGTACAGATATCAAAACATAATATTTTACATTGTTATGCTTCAGTGTTTGTAAACACATCTGAATTTTCAATATTTCTGCAAAAATATGACCTGACGCATGGACTGTTCTCTATGCAAGCCTTAAACTAGAAGAAGAGAACCCAAATAAATAAATGAGTGAAAAACAATACTTTTGTGTTGTTGGTTTTTTAAAAGAATTGTTGAGAAAGGCTATCCAAAGGAAATATTTGTCCATGTGGGAAAAGTGTATAAGCCTCTAGGATTTATTTGGAGAAAAATTTAGAATCATGTGTTTCAATGAATGGGATGATAAGCATTTGTGAATGTGGGAGGTCCAGCCCATGGGTAAAGTCCAGCAGGTTCTGACAGGTTCTGGAGAACTGGTAGCGGAAATTTTGAGCAGTTTGGAGAACTAGCAAATTCCACCTCTGGCTGGCCCCAGAGGGGGTGAGAATGGGGATTTTGCAATATCCTTCCCCTGGTGTGGGGAGGGAATGGAGATTTTACAGTATCCTTCCCCTGCCACGCCCACCAAGCCACACCCACAGAACCGGTAGTAAAAAAAATTGGATTTCATCACTGATCCAGCCAAATATTTTCACAATAGGAGTACAGGGAAATAAGTCATGGCTAGCACAAAGGAGATCTGTTAAAACTCATTTTTTCACAGACTGGAAAAGATTACAAAACTATTTCCAAAGATATTGAATTTCACCTGTCCACTGTCAGGTAAATTTTGTACAAGTGGAGGTAATTCAGTCCTACTGTCACCCTCCCCAAATGGTCAGGAAAAAACCAAGTGAAATGTACATGAGAAGAAAACTGAAGAATTAGGTGAATAGCAAGGTTTCAAGGAGAAAATTGCTAGTCTCTACAAAAAACATTGATACCAAATTATTGATTGAAAAAGACCACATGAATAAGTCAGAAATCTAATGGAAGAAGTGAATGAAAAGTCGCACAAAAGTTTCCAAGATCAAAATAAAACTTTTTGTCTTCAGGGAAAAACATGGCATTGGTAAAAAGTAAACAATGGGATCCCTGCCTAAGAACCATAGACCATCTGTGAGAGATGATGGTGGCATCTCACCTCAAATAATCTAAGTGCCAGAGCTCACTGTAACAGCATTACCAAAAAAGCATTAAGAATTGTTAACCTAATCTTGCATAGCTTCTTCTCTGGTAATATTGAACTGCAAACTAAGGCATAGAAAACTTTTGCTAGACCAATTCTTGAGTACAGCTCATCTTTCTGGAACCCGCACTGCATATCGGACATAAATACAGTCGAACAAGTCCAGAGATATTTCACGAGAAGAGTCCTCCACTCCTCTACTCACAATGGTATACCTTATGCCACCAGGCTTGAACTTTTGGGCTTAGACAACTTAGAACTTCGCAGTCTTCAGTCCGACCTAAGCGTAGTACATAAAATTATCTGCTACAACATCCTACCTGTCAATGAATACTTCAGCTTCAACCAAAACAATACACAAGTTCACAAGAGATACAAACTTATGGTAAACTGCTCCAAACTTCATTGCAAAAAATACGACTTCAGCAACAGAGTGGTCAATGCCTGGAATTCACTACCTGACTGTGGTTTCTTTCCCAAACCCCCAAAACTTTAACCTTAGACTGACTACTGTCGATCTCACCCTATTCCTAAGAGATCTTTAAGGGGCATGCATAAGTGCACCAGCGTGCCTACCGCCCCTGTCCTAATGTCCCCCTTTTATTCGTAACCATCTCATTTATTCATAATCATGTTTATACTTATATCTGTTATCTAATACATGCTTAACGAAATTAAATTTTAAAAAAAGTATCATGGTTTGTACCTGCTATGGTACAGCTTGCTCATTGGTAGAATGATGAGTTCTGAATTGTACCTGCAAATTCTACTAGTAAATGTCAGAGCATCTTTCCATAAAATGAAGGTCAAGAGAAAATGACTCATGTAGCAAGACAGTGACATTATTCTACCAAAGAATAGTTAAAACAGAAGAACATTAATGTTTTGGAATGGACAAGTAAAACTACTGACATTAAACACACAGAAATACTGCGGAAGAACATAACTGGGCAGTTCATGTGAGGAAGCCCATGACCATGCCTGTCTTCATGCTGTTCTTAATACATGCATGAAATTCTACAGAGAATAAATCACATTTTAGGTCATATCCATGCACAAATATCAATTATTTCAAAGGGTCGACAGATTTATAACATCACTGTACATGTGAAAGTTTGTCATATAAATGTACAGTATGTATAAACAGTCGCACTGTAAGATCAGGGTGTAAAATAGGTAAATGCAAGTTGTTTAGTAGAAAGAGATCCCATAATGAAGATTGTGGACATCAATTTTAGTGTTGTTCATTCAAATTTAAGAGAGATTTGATGAAAGTGTTTGGATAGGAACTGATAAAATTAATGAGCCATTTATGGTACAACACTAATTGATAAACATCCCACCAGAAAAGATAGTGGGATGTGATCTCTGCCTTGGACTCATTACTTGGAACCCTGACAATAGATTCTGTAAAATTGTTAACCAACATAGTTACTTTGTATTTTAATTTGATTTATTTTTCTCTTTTAAAATTATGATAAGGCTTTATTAAACCATGTCAGACTGGAATGTAGGGGGGAAAATTGTCCTATTCATATATGGATGGATTAATAGCCTCTAACATTCCTAAACTGGAAGGATAAATTATAAAACGGATAGCTGGAGATTATCTTGATAAGATAAAATTTGTTAGTGAATCTGTCCCTTCATGAACTCCAGACAACATTTTTCCTCATTAACATCTTAAATTTAATGTCCCTTTCTGATGTTAGACCTCATTTAAATGGACATACAGTACATATAACCAGAGATGGTATTCAGCTGGTTCAGACCGGTTCGACCAAACCTCCTGGAGTTAGTTTGAATTGGGACACAATAACAACCAAAAGCATGAATGACTGAATTGCAGACCAGTAATTACTAATAGTTAATTAGCAATTAACTATTAATGATCCAGAGGCTTTATACTACTGATTCATGTTCCTTCTGCTTCAGGCTACATAAATATTTATGGAAAGAGCAAAGACATACCTGCCATGGCTGAAAATGAAAATTAGGATTTGCTCCTTTCTGATTCCTCAATGAAGCCAACTTTCCTCTGCTTGAATGCATTGCTTGCAGAGCATGTGCTGCAGAATAAACTGCATTGTAGATATTGTAGCTCTCTCCGGACATGGTCATTTCAAACACAGAACCAGGGACTCTGCCCAGGTCTTCCTTCCCAGTGCAGCGTTTTGCTCCTTTGGAATTTCCACGAAATGAACAGTCAAATATAGTCCACCAGAATCTACTCATGAGAGCAGATGAATTTGCAAACTGCTTTCTCCTCTCAAGAAACCCATGAAAGCCTGGCACCGTCTTTGTGTGTAGTGCAAAGTATAGGGACCTGTTGAAAGTTTGGGCTGGGAAACTCCCTGGTTTAAATATCATAACAGTGAAATCCCACTGAAAGGTCATGATCCACACTCTGTGATATACTTTCTTTTTCTTGGACCTTTCAGAAAGATACAGAATTATTTGCAAAGCCTCCATAGATTGGATGGTCCCAGAAGCAAGGAACACATCAATTTTCTTCACTAGCATAGTGTCTTGTATGTTGGATATATGTGAAGTAACTGTTCCTGCAGCTAAATCTCCACCTTTAAAAACTGGCATGAACTGCTTCGAAGAAATGCAAATATCATTCTGGAAGAGCTTTGGCTGGATATTTTGAAAAAAGGCTTCCCCACTCTCGTCCTCTGATGCTAGGAGGCCAATCCAGTTCCGTCCGAAATGTTTCAGTAAATGAACAATCCCCTCATATTGTACATTGTCATTGGGAACCATGCTAAAGAAAGAAGGGAACTGTTCTTTATCACTCAGAACTAGGTCAAAGTGGCCAAAACCAAGCTGTTTGAAAGAAAGATGCATAGAAAATTAAATGGAAGAATCTTTTTGTGATCTTGAAGAACATGGAGCTTTTCCCTTCTCCCTAGAATTTTGGATTCTAGTGCAACAGCATGGCAGGATTAGAAACACCCCAAGTTTCCCATCAAGATCTTCTTAGAGCACTTTTGCTAAAGAAACTGATTTGTGGAAAAATGGCCATACCTGTGGAAACTTATAGCTCTTCAAAATGTGAGCCACCTGGAGAGAGTTTTGAGAGTGGAGGCCTCCAATGATAGGCAAGAAATCTGTCTTCTTCCTTCCAGCACAGTTGAAATTGATAGGGCTCCCTTGGTCCAGAAAGAGATGGCTTAGAGCGTGTTTACTGGCCTGCCTGACACTGAATCTGTTTTCATAAAATCTCAGCACTAGTGTGGTGTTGGGGAACTTCTTGATGTTCCTGTTGATCTCATGGACAGCAAAAGATATCGAAACCGGTGCTGGAAGTTTTTGGGTATCAGGCTAAAATAAAAGTGCATCAATACATATCATCATATCTCCAAAAGAATTAAATAATTAAATAAGAAGTAAAAGAGCCAGAGTGGCGGAGTGGTTAGAGTGCAGTACTGGAAGCTATTTCTGTTGATCACTGACTGCCAGCAGTTTGGCAGATTGAATCTCACCAGACTCAAGGTTGACTCAGCCTTCCATCCTTCCAAAGTCGGTAAAATGAGGACCCAGATTGTTGGGGGCAATAGGCTGACTCTGTAAACCGTTTAGTGAGGGCTGTAAAGCACGATGAAGCAATATATAAGTCTAAGTGCTATTGCTATTGATAAATCCAGTTGTGAGCTATGAGTATAATTTCAGCAATTTGTGCAATGGAAACTAATTTTGGATTTCAATGACTTTCTGCTTTGTACATTATCCCCACCACCTCAACAGCCACTGTTGTTTGAGCAAAAGAATGGAGCAATAGATCTCAGTTCTTTATAAGAAAGTACGGATTCTTTCTGTCCAAATCAGCACCCCTTGATTCTTGTGCCTTTCCCATTATGAGACTATAATTGAACTCAACCAGTTATGAAGCTTTGTTGCAGTTTGACACATGTGAAAAGCACTTTACAAGTTTGAATCAGATGTACTGGTTTTTTAAAAAAGATATGTATTAAAATAAATTAATTTCTCTTAACCAATTGATTAGTAGTAGTTTTATTAATTATGCAGAAATTATTCAAATCTTTTAAGAGGAGACATTCAGCAAGGCGTAGACCACCGGGCAAATGGTTTGGAGAGGAAACTTGGAAGTCCTTTTCCTAATAGATACAAAGTTGTTCTACTTACTTAGTAAAGTCATCTATTAAAAGATCCTGGGTTGTCTTTGAAAGTCTAGGAAAACCAACACATTATTTGTTAGACCAATTCTTGAATACAGCTCATCTATCTGGAACCCGTACTGCATATCGGACATAAATACAATTGAGAGTTCAGAGATATTTCACAAAAAGAGTCCTCCACTCCTCTGCTCGCAATAAAATACCTTGGGCCACCAAACTCCAAATTTTGGGCTTAGACAACTTAGAACTATGCCGACTTCAGTCTGACCTAAGCATAGTACATAAAATTATCTACCACAATGTCCTACCTGTCAATGACTACTTCAGCTTCAACCACAACAATACACGAGCAAATAATAAATACAAACTCAAGGTAAACCATCCCAAACTCAATTGCAGAAAATATGACTTCAGTAACAGAGTGGTCAATGCCTAGAATATGACTCTTTAGTTTCTTCCCCAAACCCCCAAACTTTAAGCTTAAACTGTCTACAGTTGACCTCACCCCATTCCTAAGAGGTCTGGAAGGAGTGTGCATAAGTGTATCTGCGTGCCTACCATCCCTATCCTAATATTCCCCTTTTTTTACCTACTTAAACTACTTCAGTTAAAACTGGGTGGATCTATGTTAATCTTGGGTAGTAAATTACACAATCAAATATAAAATTTCAACTTTTAGATTACAATTTGCAGTTTCTTTCCTTCATTCTTGTGAGAATGTTTTCCCCAGAACTTTGAATGAAACGAATCAGCCCTCTAGTTCTTTCTTCAACTGCTGTAAAATTTAATTTGTAATTATACACACCAATCAATAATTTGATTATTACAATCTGTAATAATGAACAAGTTATGGAGGATGATATGAGCAATGGGAATTATATTCCCTTTAAAATTCAGCTCTTAAATATGTTACTACAAAGCATTGTAAATGCCTGAATTTCAGTTTGTGAATCCTAATTGGATCAATGTTAGAAATATGCCAATTATTTGCTCTATTAAAAAAGACTTAGAATCAAAAGACCAAATTTTTCATGAACCCAGTGCTACTCAAAATTCAATTTTTGAGAGTTTATGTTAAAATGCATCTTTATAATTTTAGATCTCTAAGATGGTCATTTATAATATGCGCAGAATTCCACTTTCTATTTTCTTTAAATATTTTCTCAGTTGAAGTCATGCTCAAAATGCCAAAAGGGAGCAGTGCCACATTGGATGCAAAATCATGCTCTTTTCTACATTCTATCCCCATTTTCTGAAGTTTATTGCACTTTATTCAACAATGAAAGGGGTACTTACTGTCTACTTCTGGAGGAGTATGGCTCTTTTGTTAAACTCTCTATCATTTCATCGATATACATAAGGGACATAAATCCTCCAAGTATCATTTGAGATTTGGAGTTGCTAATCTTGCTGTGAGCTTTGGAAGGCTGGATGCAGATGGATTTCAAACGCTCATTGACACAGACAGGAAGGAAGAAGAAGAGCAGAATAATTTTAAACACCAGCAGTCTTGAGCCACCATCACACCTGTTCAAGTATTTGGTGAACAACATGTAGCTGTCACCTTTGCAAGGAACTAGACCTGATGGGAAATTTCCACTGAATATGAGAATAGGGAGGGAAAGTGTTCTTTAAAAAAAAAATTAAAAAGATAAATGTAAACGTTTGGCTTATTAAATGCAAAACATTTCTCTGATAGAATAGAATAGAATAGAATTTTATTGGCCAAGTGTGATTGGACACACAAGGAATTTGTCTTGGTGCATATGCTCTCAGTGTACATAAAAGAAAAGATACGTTCATCAAGGTACAACATTTACAACACAATTGATGATCAATATATCAATATAAATCATAAGGATTGCCAGCAACAAGTTATAGTCATACAGTCATAAGTGGAAAGAGATTGGTGATGGGAACTATGAAACGATTAATAGTAGTGCAGATTCATCAGGGTGTTTGGCTTCAGCCTCCATGATTTGGTCAGCTAGAGTTCGTAATGCCTCGTTTACACAGGCTTGTGGTGGGACATAAACAGCAATTAGAAGAAATGAGGAAAATTCACGAGGCGAATAGTAAGGTTTGCAATTGATAATTAGAGTCTCTAAATTGATTCAGCTAACCTCTGAGATTTCAGGGGCAGAAGGCGAATTGTGAGGGCCCTTTTCAATGAGTTGCATTTCTGGTCTCCCTTTCCCGCAGTAACCTTTATACAGCAGTGTTACTGCTAAAGAAACAGAACTGGAATAGAGCCGTTTTGCTAATTAGCAGGCAAATGATACTCTTATTTATTTATTAATTAGATTTCTAGATTTCTTCCAAGTCTACTAGTCCCTGGTGATTTATAGAAATTTTGGTGTGAAAACTGTACATATCTAGTTTATGTGTTGTAGTTGGTGTAATATAGTAATTCTAATTTATTTCTTTTGCCTTGCAACCATACCTACTCTTGCCTTGTCGCTGTGTGCAGAAAAAGTTTCAGAAATTTTTGCTCTTCAATATAGGTTATCTACACTGACATATGTTAACCTCCCAATGGGGATACTAACTGGTTAATCTGTTTTTGGTGTACAAGAAATGTTGAACGTTCTGGTTTCATTCTTTTACTCCTTTTTTTTTTGTTATCCTCACATTTTTATTAGGATTACTGTTTTTTCCATCTTCACTGATGTCAGATCAGTGGTGAAAAGTAAAATTTGTTATTACCGGTTCTGTGGGTGTGGCTTGGGGGGTGTAATGTGACTGGGTGGGCGGGGCCACCTTTTTTTACTTTTACTTTTACTTTGGCCGAAGAAAGAAAAGTATTTTTAAAAGAAAAAAATGCTTTTAAAAGGCTCTGATGATCCCAGCTGAGCCACGTGATCATCAGAGGGTTTTTTTAATTTTGAAAAGCATTTTTTCGGTCGAAGAAAAAATGCTTTTAAAAGTAAAAAAACACCCTCTGATGATTGTGTGGCTCAGCTGGGATCATCAGAGCCTTTTAAAAGCATTTTTTTTCTTTTAAAAATACTTTTCTTTCTTCGGCCAAAGAGGTTATAGAAAAAAATGCTTTTAAAAGTAAAAAAAAACACTCTGATGATCGCACAGCTCAGTTGGGCATTGGGGGGGCAGGGATTTTTGCTACTGGTTCTCTAAACCACCCACCGCCATCGCTACCAGATCGGGTGATCCGGTCCAAACCAGGAGCATTTCACCCTTGTGTCAGATGCTAGAGAATATCATATCAAGGGCTGAGGGACTCAACACTCTTCCCTCAAAACTCACTTTTCTCTGATGTGAAAGCAGGGACAGGTTTCTTTAAAATATAATATTTTGTTTCTAAGAAAAACTCTTGACCCTGAATTTATATTGTGGAGATTCTTAGTGGGGGGGAAAGGATTGGGCATTTCAGGCAATTTTTTGTCTAAACAACATTTTTTGTCGAAGCTCACTCTCCAGGCTTGTGAGTTGGTTTCCAAACAATTCATTACCAAGCTAGATAACAGCTTCAGCAGAGTTTAGGGAGTGTCAGTGTCCCTTTGTTTGTAAGAGCTTTCTGTGGTCAGTAGATCTTGTGATGGGGAGATCACATCAGGTGATGGTCCTGTGCTGGGTCTCATTATGGGTTGTATTAAGTAAGGATCTTGTGATGGGTCTTATGATGTGTCAGGTGGGTGTCATGTCAGGTGATGGTTTTGAAACAGGACCCATTAGAACAGGGGTCTCCAACCATGGCAACTTGAAGACTTGTGGACTTCAACTCCCAGTTGAAGTCCAAAAGTCTTCAAGTTGCAAAGGTTGGAGACCCCTGCATTAAAAGACCCTCACTTGATATGACCTGAATTTATATCTGCAACAAAAAAGGATAAGGGATTTAAGGCAGGTTTTTGAGTTCATGGAGTATCAGATTGTCTTTTAAAATCAAGCTAATGGGACAGCAAATGACCTTGTTAAATAGGAGCCCCCCACAATTCCATGTACGTGATGTGCTTGGAGGAGGCATATGTCTCCAGCTCAGTGATGAAATTTAATTTTGTTCATGCGTAAGTTTACGTGTGTGTGTGTGTGTGTGTGTGTGTGTGTGTGTGTGTGTGTGTGTATGCCATGTTTCATTTTCTTATGTTGCAATGCCTATATTTGAAGGATGGGGAAAGAGGATGCAGAAGTTGGAAGCTGGAACTCACAGGTTTCTAAGGCAATCACAGGAATAATTTAAATGTCCAAAGAACACTTGGATTCTCTACCATCACAAAGTAGTAAAAATCTAATATCAACTTGGACAGTCCCTATGGAGGCTTTTACTCAGCTGGTAAAGACAAAATGTTTGAATGATATAGTCAAACTTTAAACTATCCTCCAAGACAGATGCTGTTTTGTGTTCAGCTGTAAGTTTAAGGGTATGATAAAGAACTTGGGAAAAAGATGCATTTCCTGCAACAAAAGCCAATATAGAGAAAAGCTCCATAGTCACCACAAATTTCCTCTTGGTGCTCAAATGGGCTAGAATGAAGGACATCCAAATCAGAGGTGGTATTCAGCCAGTTCTGACTAGGTCTGGAGAACTGGTAGGAGAAATTTTGAGTAGTTTGGAGAACCAGCAAATACCACCTCTGGCTGGCCCCATCCCTGATCTATTCGCTGCCTCCTGAGTCCCAGCTAATCAGCTGGGTCTTCTTTTGTTGCCCTGTACAGGAGAATGGAGCTGGAAAGTAGGTTAGTGTGGTAGGGAGAGAATGGAGATTTTACAGTATCCTTCCCCTGCTACACCCACCAAGCCACACCCACAGAACTGATAGTAAAAATGTTGATGTATGCAAAGAACATAAAACCTTCCATTTCCTAAAATTCAGTCAGAATTGAAGAAGCTTCTTGGATGAAATGTCTTCAAAGAAAAATAGCCCAAGGAAGTCCAGTTGCCTATTTGAAAAGCACATTGTACATTTTAACGTAGAAAAAAATATAAATTAATTTCACCTTATAGAAATGAGGAAAAAGTACACTGGAACCATTTGCTTGATTGATGCTGTATTTACTTGATTTTTGTACACACATTACTTAAAGTTTCAATTGGATAGTGAAATATAATCCTGCTCATATTGATTTTATGCATAACTGGCACATCACACCTCTAAACAAATATCCTCTTAACATTTTATCTAATGATTTTTTAAAAAAACACCTGATATTGTATTTTTAAAATGAGTAGTATGTCGAGCAAATTAAATAAATACAAAGAAATATTCATGAATAAATCCTATACCGTACAAATTCCAAAATGCAACTCATTATAATAAACAAAAATTGATATTTTCATAAAGACCCACCTAAATACCTAGCAAAACCACCAATCTCAAAGATAACATCACTGTCCTTCACTTATAGACTTTCTGATACTCAGACAAGACTATATCCCACCAAAATAATAGCCTACCTAATTAAAGTATCAAAAAAAAAAATCCCCACTTGCTGAAACTAGGGATTCCACACAACAGTTCTTTTACTAAGTGACAACTTTTTTTCCCATCAAGAGAAAAATCCATCCTTTCAATCTGGACTTTCAAGTTACAGAAAAATGAGTAAAATGACTGCAGTGATTTATAGTTTCCTCTCTATGACAGAAGTGAAGCCACAATATTCTTCCATCTTCTATACTTGGAATATAAATATAATCTTTTTTATGATATGTTTGTACAAGAACATTTTGAGCGCACCACACTCATTGACACCAAGATCTGTTGCATATTATGTTTTGCTGCATTCATAATCTCACATCGTAAAAACGCCCTTAGAACAAATTTTAATCTATATATACATAAAAACGAAAACTACTCATGCCGTAATCACAAAATCTCCAGAACTGTAAAGCCTACAAACTTGAAATTTACCACGTTGTGTTCCTCTTGGCTTCTAGGTGCTCACTAAGAAAGGATTTTTTGAAATGACCATCATAGCATTAGTATTTCATATATTATTATAACATGCTCTGATGCTAATTTGTTAGACGTTCTACTCCCCCTCCCCAACTGAAAAGAACTCTGTTCCAATTGCCAGTTTCTTTATATTAACATGCTCTGATTCTACCCCTTCGCTAAACTGGGCACGGGTGTGGCCAATGCGTGACTCATCCGGCCTGCAGCCTGGGCCATTCTATTCCCTCTCCCCTCTGTTCCAACTGCCATTTGCCTTATGTTGTCATGCTCTGATGCTATGGAGTTACACATTCTACATTAAGTTTAAGTTCATGCCCGATTACATAGTTTCGTAGCAAAGCATGAGTAGCAAAGCATAGTTTCGTAGCAAAGCTAGTTCTGGATATTTCAGAAGGAAATATCAGATTTTTCTGAAAAAAAAGAGAAAACTTCAAAATTCTTTCTCCTTTGAGCAAAATAGAGAAAATTGTGCAACCTCAAGAAAAAAATAATCTTCTACTGCTTTACTCATTGAAACACAATCACTACATTACTTGTTGCATTTTTTTTCTTCTGTTCAGTGGTGGGAAGGAGTAAGGACTCCTTAAAAGTTTTAGTATGCACTACCCTTTATTGTAAAATTAATAAGGATTCACTATTGCATTTTTTCAGTTTTTTCCAATTTAAAAGAACAGAGAGAAGACATACAAGGTTCCTCCCGACTCTGTTATTCTGTTAAAAGAAATTCAAACTTTCTTTTAGCTGTTTCCTTACATAGAGTGAAAGTTCCAACAGCTGCTGTTTTTCAAGTTCTGTTTGAAAGTCCCATTCAGGTCAAGGCTAAAAATTGTGAGGGGGGGGGGGAAGAGAGGAGGGGAGATCAAGCAATTTTCCAAAGCACCTGAAGGCCAGACAAGGAATAACAGATGGAAACTGAACAAGAAGAGATTCAACCTGGAAAAAAGGAGAAATTTTCTGACAGTGAGAACAGTCAACCAATGGAACAGCTTGCTTTTAGAAGTTGTGGAAGCTTCATCACGAAGCTTTCAAGAAGACAATAGACTTCTATCTGTCAAAAATGATGTAGGTCTGCTTGGGAGGGGGGTTTGGACTAGATGACCTACAAGGTCCCCTCCAACTCTGTTAATCTGTATATACAAATGCTTTTCGTATAAGATTTTGGTTATTTATCTATTGCAGAATGGGCACTTTGAAAAGGAGGATGGAAGAATTCCAGCAAAAGCACCAGTGGTGGGATTCAATTTTTTTTACTGTGGGTGTGGCTTGGTGGGTTTGTGAGGGGAAGGATACCGCAAAATCTCCCTTCCCTCCCCACTCCAGGGGACGATGCTGTAAAATCTCCATTTCCTCCCCATACCAGGGGAAAGTTACTGCAAAATCCCCATTTCCTCCCGATCAGCTGGGATTCGGGAGGTAGAAAATAGATGGGAACGGGGCCAGTCAGAGGTGGTATTTACTGGTTCTCTGAACTTCTCAGAATTTCCACTACCGGTTCTCCAGAACTGGTCAGAACCTGCTGAATACCACCTCTGAAAAGCACCCTGACTACAGAGAGAATCCCAAATTGAGAGACAGCACATAAACTATGAAAACTAGGCCAAAGCCACACTTTTTTCTCTCTTCCCCACCTAAAAGTAGCAGTTGTCATTCTGAAATCAAAGTCATGGCCCTGAAACACACATTCAAAGATTAGAAAAGAGGGAAGTGCTTGATTGCAGGGTTACACTCAGTATTTTAAATATTCAAATTGAACACATGGTTACTTTGGGTCATCAAGAAAATGATGAAAAAGAGAAAGGGGTGCATACTGGATTCAACCTTTAAGTGATCTTCTGCTCAGATGTTGTTTTGCATTAAGATGTGGCTTTAAGATTATGATGTAGCACTTGGGGAAAAAGATGCAACTCAAAAGACCTGCAGCAGAAGCCAAGATGGAGAAGACCTCCACGGCCACCATATATTTCCCTTTGGTGCTCAGATATGCTGGGATGAAGGACACCCAAATGCTGCAAAACACAAGCATGCTGAAGGTGATCAGCTTGGCTTCATTGAAAGTATCTGGTAAGTTCCTTGCAAAAAAAGCCACAATAAAACTGATGGTGGCCTGAAGTCCCAAGTAGCCCAGGACAATATAGAACATGACATCTGAACCTTCATTGCATTGCACAATAATCTCATCAACCTTTGAATGCATGTCCAACTCTGGGAAGGGAGGAGATATGACCAACCATACCACACAGATAACAACTTGAATGAAGGAACCGAGGACAATAGTTGATCCTGCCAGTCCTTTCCCTATCCACTTCCTCATCATGTTTCCTGGCTTAGTGGCCAGAAAGGCTAGAATTACTGTGATCGTTTTGGCCAAGACACAGGAAACGGAGATGGAGAAAATGGTACTAAAGATGGTTTGCCTGAGTATGCAGGTCATTTTTCCAGGCCAACCAATGAACAAAAAGGAGGAGAGAAAGCAAAGAACGAGAGAACAAAGAAGGACACATGTGAGGTTTCTATTGTTGGCTTTGACAATAGGGGTATCCCAGTGCAGAAAGAAAGTCAGTGCCACCAAAATGAGGGATGCGGAAAAGAAAAGAATCAAGGAAATCAGAACAATTCCTAAGGGTTCATTGAAAGATAAATAGCTGAAAATTTTTGGAAGGCAGTGGTCTCTTTCTGCATTTGAGTATTGATCTTCTGGGCATGTCTCACATTGGGCAGCATCTGAAATACATGAAGAAAGCCTTGTCATTTCCAAATAGAGAAAAAATACAGAGCTAACATTGAGAACCTAGTGAAACGTAGAGAAATCACAGTTCAGAGAGCACCAAAGTCCCCTCATTTCAAACTCTGAAGTACAAATATTCTCCTTTCTTAAGCGAAATCACACTGACTTACAGAGCTAATATACAGCTAATGCTAAATTTGTCATGCCCATTCTTATGACCTTTTTTCCATTGTTATTAAGTGAATCACTGCATTTGTTAAGTGAGTCACGTAGTTGTTAAGCTACCCTTTCTGATTTTGCTTGTCAGAAACTGGCTAGGAAGATTGCAGTGATGACCACATGATCTCAGAATACTACATAAATATATGCGAGTTTCTGGCCAATTTAATTTCTTCAACATTTGAAGGCTGTTTTCTATTTTCTCCTTTCTAAAAATCACTGTACTGAAGGAAACGTGATATAAACATTCAAGCAAGTGATTTAAATCACTCCCTTTAATGTTTTTTTTTTTTAAAAGCTATTCTGGCATACATCTACCTGTGATTCAGACTAGATTAGAATTAATCTATTCCATTATGTACCACAACACATTTGGAAATAAAGAAAATATCATAAATCTGAAAGCATTTGAATTTTCATCAGTATAACTCTATTCCTTTTACTTGCCTGTTTGGACTGAAATTCTTCCTTCAGGGCATTTTCTGCAATTGTAGCAACAAACAGGTTTCCCCTCCTCAGCAACCCTTGAATAGCCTTGACGGCAGCTCTCTACACATCTGGCATTGGGAGGTACCTAGAAATAAGGGTCAGGAAAGTTTACAAGTAGAATTCACCATCTCTTCAAATACCCACATTAATTTGGAGAGGTCCTTAGAAAGAGGACCGGTTACAAATTCAAAGGAAATACAAAATCTTCTGAGGTCAAGATGCCATAGGAGCATTATAATTGTGGAGATGGTTCCATGTTTCCAAGAAAGCACCCCATCTTCTGAAATGTATTCTGAGTTTTCATGAAAACAGGTCCATGTTTATTTTTTGTTGTATATCCACTAAAGTAAGGACAACACTGTTCAGTGAGATCTACCACCCAATCAGTGGTGGGTTGCTACCAGTTCACCCCAGATCAGGCGAACTGTTAGCGGCGGCAGTGGGAGGCTCCGCCCACCTGCCCGGACATTTTTGTGCATGCACAGAAGCGCAAGTGTGCGTGCCCACAAGCAAACTGGTGGCAACGGTTTTTGAAACCCACCCCTGCACCCAATATAGAGAAAAATGGAGAAAATGATATTTGGAAGCAAAAATAAGAAGTTTAACTCCTATCAAAAAAACAGAGGAACCTATACCCATTTTTAGCCTACGGACTATGTCAGAAATCAAAAGGATATTTTCTATTTTATTATTATGGAATGTAAAACCTTTTCAATCTCTTTAACAATTTGACTTCTTTGTTTTATTTTCATGCACATAAGTAGGTTTCTTTTTTTCTTTTAAATATGGGTTCCATATATATGTAAAAGCAACCTAGACTTACCTTGTGGTGAGATGAGTGACAAAAGAATGAATGAATGAATGAGTGAGTGAGTAAGTGAATGATAAAAAAATGTAATTTAATATTAAATTGAAAAATATCTGTAAGCAACACTGGAAAATACATTAAATGTTTAAAGAGAGAAGACTTAATTATTAGATATTTGTTAAATGATACAGGTCCAAAAATGATTTAGGATAACAAGAATATTGATAAATGGACCAAAATGAAATTTATGGCAAAGTTAGTCATAATGTAGAAGGGTTGCAAGAATCCTCCGCCCAAAATTATGTGATATTAGCATATTTAAAGCCATTAAGAGTATACATTGTTTATCTTCAGTTAATGGAATAGGATAAATATTCATTAATAAGGGACTGGGATTGGGTGGAAGATGAATCGTGATTTGATAATTAAAATGAAAAATATTTGAAAAGGAAATTTTAATCAGATATTTAATCAGGCTTATGTTAAAGCAATAGCAATAGCAATAGCACTTAGACTTATATACCACTTCACAGTGCTTTATAGCCTCTCTAAGCAGTTTACAGAATCAGCATATTGTCCCTAATAATTTGGGTCCCCATTTTACCGACCTTGGAAGGATGGAAGGCTGAGTCAACCTTGAGCCTGATGAGATTCGAACTGCCCAATTGCAGTCAGCTGGCAGTCAGCAGAACTAGTCTGCACTACTGTATTTTAACCACTGCACCTGCATTCTAACCATGGGTTCCCAAGGTATCTAAAGATCATACATATCAAGGATAGGAAATTAGGAGTCCAGGTAGTTCAAAAGAATATAAATTTATTGTATGCTAATGCTCTGTACAAGAATCTGAACTACTAATAGTCAAAGCAAATTCAAATAAAAATCAACAGAATTCAAGGTGGGCTGGATTTAGACCTCCTATGAGTGCAAAGGGTCTTGAGACTGATGATGTATTCAGCCACTCCCTCAGGCTCAACCTGGTCATCTCCTACATCACCCTCCCCTCCACCTTGGCCCCCCTACTCTTCCATCAGTTCTTTGATATTGCTTTTCCTCTTCTGCATATATTCTTCAAAGTCCAAGCTCTCATGGGAACTTGACAAGGGTGGAAGTGGAGCAGTTTCAAAGGAATCCACCTCTCCCTCATCTGAAGAAGCCAGTGAGCCAGGTTGCTAAAGAACAAAAACATTGTTCCCTCCTCTGCCCTGCCTGGGATTTGAAGGCCAAAGGTAGATGGAACATTGTAAGCAAATGTCCCCAAGAGGGGCAGCCATAAGCTAGACCTCTCTCTCCCTATCAACACTGTTTGGGACAATTGGGAAAATTTCATCGCCCAACCCCAAATACTCCAGCCAGATCAAAAGGACACCATAGTTGAGAGTATCAAAGGCAGCTGAGGGATCAAGGGGAACAAGGATGGTTGCACAATCCCCATCCCAGTCCCACTAGAGACCATCAAGTATCACTAATGCCATTTAAGTCCCATAACTGTGCCTGAATCCTGACTGAAAGGGTTCCAGCTATTTTGTTTCATTCAGGACTCTCTGAAGCTATCAAGCAACCATCTTTTCTAACCATCTTTCCTAAGAAGGGAAGGTTGGAAACTGGACAAAAGTTGTCCAGGCACCTGGATCAAGCAATGGTTTCTTGAGGAACAGGCAAAGAAGATATTTACCAGAATATCGGGGTTTTTTATCATTGTGAGATTTCCCTCCCCCTTCCTATTGTTTTTAAAAAGAAATGAATTTTAAAAAGCACATTGAGCAAATTAAAACACACAAACAAAAATGTTCTTATTCATTTGTATTCCAAAATGCAACTCGGGACAATAAAAACTTCCAAGTAGATATTTTCATAAAGACCAACCCAAATATACAGCAAAACCAGAAGGTTGCAGAATGTCATCACTTTCCTATACTTGTGGACTTTCAGGTCATCAGGGAAGACTACCTTCCTCCCAAAATAATAGTCTACTTGATTAGTGTATCCCACCTGCTCAATTGCGGGGTTCCAAACAATGGCTTTTTCATCGAGGGTGAACTTTTTTCCTTCAAAAGCTTTGGAGTCCATCCTTCCAATCCGGACTCTCTGGAAAGATTCATTGTGAAAGGCGACCAGGTTGAAGATGTCATAACCTGGGTCAAAGTCCCCATTCTCATCAAAAAATATTTCATCTCCCACACTGTTATTAAAATGGATGTTTCTCAGAAAGTAGTGAAGCTGGATTTGAGGGGGAGGAAAAGTAATTTCAGAGGAGTATTATATCAATCTTTCCCAAAAATTTATGTTGTGATGAAGGCCCAAGTAGTGATTACCAAACACAATTAGTCCTGAACAAACATATTTTATTAAAACAGCTGAGAATTAATTCATTCTCAGCTGAGAATTAATTCATTCTCAGCTTAGTCCAAAACAAATTCTTCATAAACAGTCCTTCGGCCTATCACCAATCTTTGTTGTCTTGGCAAAACCCCCACAAAGTTCAAGAGATGCTGACTCAATGGAATCAACGTTGCTTTTCCACAAAGAACCCAACGACTCGTTGCTGCTCTTTTAAGCCTTATGGGAGTGGCCGATCATCTTTGGCCTTACTATCAAGTTTTGCTTCAGCTGCTCTTGCCTTCTGTCAGCTCTTCGTATCCATGCACTAGGAACAGGTTCCTCCTGTTTCTCTGCATATCTGCTGTCCGCCTCTGGAGGCTCCAGAGTCTATGCATCATTCCCAGATGGCCCTGGCCCCATCCCTGCCTTGGACACAAAGCCCTCGTCTGGGCCTTCCCCTGACTCCAGGACTGACCCATTGTCTTCCCCAGCCTCCTCACTGTCCAACTCCGCTGCCAAGTCCACAGGCTGCTGGCAGACCACAACTATTTATCAGAATTTTCAGCATCCCAACAGAGTTTCTTATTGTCAGAGTTGTGAGGACCATTGGATTTATGGAATTCATTCATATCCAAAGTCCATATAACATACCTATTTCCAATTTCCCTAATTTTGTTTAACTACCTTACACTTACCTCAAGGGTGAAATCTAAAAATTTTCCCTACCGGTTCTGTGGGCGTGGCTTAATTGGTGGGCATGGCTTGGTAGTCAGATGACTGGGTGGGCGTAGCCAATAACAATAAATAATAAAAATAATTAACGAAGTATACAAAACAATAAGAGGTACCAAAAACCAACTTTCACACACAACACAACCAACACAACACAACACAACTGACTCAACACAATGTAAAAGCAGCTGTACTTCACCCAAAATGGCCCCTGCAACAAGCAGGAACCTCACACTTTTACATTTTACACACACACAACACAACACAACACAACAGACTCACACACACACAAAATGCCACATACAGCTTTGTGAGATTTTGTGTGTTTGTGTAGTTAGAGTGAAACACTACAGGAATACACCAAATCTCAGAAAACTGCACAAATATTTTATTTTAGCTCCGTCGTGAGCTAAAAACATACTTATTTACTCAAGCAGGACTGGCATAAATAGTTGATTTTAAATTGGGGTTTTAGAGATTTTAAACATTTGTAAATTTTTTAAATTATCGGCCATTTACTAATAGTTTCTTTTAATTTCTTTTAATTGTATATACTCTGTATTTTATTTCAGCTGTACACCGCCCTGAGTCCTTCGGGAGAAGGGCGGTATAAAAATCTAATAAAATAAAATAATAAATAAATAATAAAAATTTTATTATTTTATTTTATTTTATTTTGGACTTCAAATCCCAGAGTTCCTCAGCCAGCAAAGCAGGAAGTCAAAGCAAGCTTTTTTTTTTTCTTCAGTAGCTGAAGAAAGCATGCGGTTGCCAGCCCGAAAGAGCAGTAATTATAGGTAAGTGAGGAGGGGGCATTGGGGGGGCATGGGTGGGGGCTTTTGTAATTGGGGGCTGTTAAAAAGTGAGTTTAAAAGCCTGCTAGGATCAGGAAACTTCTCTGGGATCGCCACAGGAAAAAAAGTTTTAAAGTCAGCTCCTCTGACGATCTCAGCTGAAGTTCCCTCATAGCAGCCCAGAACCTCTTAAAATAATTGTTTTAACATGTAGAAAACATGTTTTTTAAGGTTCTGGTGATGAGGAACTCAGCTGGGATGGCCAGAGGAGCCTTTTAAATCCCCCCCCTTTTCCTTTTTTTCCCCTTCGGCTGAAGAGGTTTTTTTTTAAAAAAACTTTTAAAGTGTTCTGATGATCTCTGCTCAGCCCCGCGATCATCAGAGGGTTTTTTTTTACTTTTAAAGGTATGTTTTCAGCTGAAGAAAAACTTTTAAAAGTAAAAAAAAAAAAAACCTCTGCTGATGGTGCGGCTCAGCAGAGGCAGGGGGGCGGGGCTAGGGATTTTTGCTACCGGTCCTCCGAACCAGCAGCTGCCATTGCTACCTAATCGGGAGAGCCGGTGCGAACTGGGAGCATTTCACCCCTGACTTACCTGAAATATTTCAAAAGATAAATTTAACTCTTATTATAAGCATTCTAAGGCTATCAACCATTTTTCCACCTATTGCAAAAATAAGCAATAGGAGAAAACAGGCCTTCCCGCATAAATGGAGGAGAAAATACATTATATGCTATGGAAAGAAGAAGGAAGCACAGAGGACTGCTTTTCTATATACCTCATATCCTTGAATCCAGTTCAAAAAATTCTTCAATAAATAATACTTAAATTCTTGGATATCATGGTAACTTAATTTTTCTTTCCAAACTTGTGTATCCCAAAAGCCTGGATTGTTATAATGCATACTTACTTATTTTATTAAGACTGCCCAACATTTATGGCTGCCCAACTCACTCTTGGGGATTTCAGGGTGTATACAGGGATAAAACCCAAATATATACCCTACCACCCTGTCAACAATAATAATGAAAAATACTACTTAATGGGCTCCATATCGCATGGGCTCACTCTTATCTATATTTTGTGAAAGACCATGTGCATAAGACAGAAAACTACTGGAAATATCTTCTTTAGATGCATAAGGCCAAAATAGATCCTTTTAGTTTCAACGAAAAGCATTACATTTAGTGAAAGGAAATACTAGATGGTTTTATTTAATCACACACACACACACCAGAGATGGGTTCAGCAGGTTCTGACCAGTTCTGGAGAACTGGTAGCAGAAATTTTGAGTAGTTCAGAGAACCAGTAGTAAAAATTCTGACTGGCCCCACCCCCATCTATTCTCTGCCTCCCGAGGCCCAGCAAATTGTGAGGAAATGGAGATTTTGCAGTAACCTTCTCCTGGAGTGAGGAGGGAATGGAGATTTTACAGTATCCTTCCCTCCCACGCCCACCAAGCCATGCCCACAGAACTGATAGTAAAAATTTTTGAAACCCACTACTGACATACACATACAGTTTTATAATAAAAGATAAAATGCAAAACAGAAAAACAAACAGAAAAACATGTCCAGCTTTAACAACAACAATAAAGAAAGGAGATTGGTGTATAAAAAAGGAGAAAAGATGGACTCAAATGTCAATAAAATCCTCCCCTTAAATATATATTAAAAAAGTAAAAAAAAAAGAATAATGGGCAGGTTAAGTAAAATATTACACTAATCGTCGAACCCCCTGTTAATCATCTGTTATTTTATTTAACACAGAGAAAGTTCACAAACAGTTTCCAGTCTAGTCCATTATCTCTGATCAAAGTGGTTCATTTCACCATCTCTGCTAATTCAGTCAATTTTAAAACCCCTTCTTCAACAGTCTTTTCCTTTCCAGTGCTTGGCAATTACAATCCACATAGCAGGATTGTACTTGCAACAATCACCATATGAAGGAATGGCATCACAAACTCTTTTTCAATTGGCTTGTCCATAATACCTAAAAGAAAAGCTTCAGGCTACATTAATGTTTGTATCTTAAATATTTTCTGCATTATCGTTATTATGTTTATCCAATATGTTATCACATACAAGACCACCATATATGATAAAATGAACCTGGATTTATTTTATTTTATTTATTTATTTTATTTGTCACAACAGTATATATAAGTATAAGCATGAAATAACTATACGATATATAAGCATATATATAATCATAAATATGTAATAACTATATGAAATTGGATACAATCAAAGGGAACATTAGGACAGGAATGGTAGGCATATTGGTGCTCTTATGCACGCCCCTTACAGACCTCTTAGGAATGGTGTGAGGTCACTAGTAGATATTGACCTCACACAACATAATAATAGTAGATTTTGGTTACATTTCCAACATTTATTAGAAGCCCCTTTATACATTTTCGTTTGTCTATCTGGGATCAAATACCAGTGAGCTGAATTTTTTTTTCAAAATGTAATTTCATGTAAATTTTAATCCATTAGCCATACATTATCTCATTTATCTAGTGTTATATTATACCCTTCAAAAATTTGCCCATGATACAAAAGAAGATTAGCCACTGAAATTCCTCATGAAACTCTACTTAGAATAGAGATGGTATCAGAATTTAAGTGGATAACATATTAGGACTTACTGATTTTTGAAAAGGAGGGATTTAAAGTAAAGATAAGAGAACAATTAGTAAGTGAAGGATTTGTTTGTGATTGATTTAACTATTATAGAATTTCTGAAAGATATAAATGATAAAAAAAAGTTTTGTTTTCGCAGGAACTAAATCTGAACTGGATGTCAATTTATATTCTGGGGATGGTCACTTGATTGCTGAGGTATATAAAATGTTATTCAAGATGAATCTGAAAGACGAATATGTTAAAGATTGAATGGTAAAATGGGCACTAAATAGCACTTAGCAGTAGCACTTAGACTTATTTACCACTTCACAGTGCTTTACAGCCCTCTCTAAGCAGTTTACAGAGTCAGCATATTGTTCCCAACAATCTGGGTCCTCATTTTACCCACCTCAGAAGGATGGAAGGCTGAGTCAACCTTGAGCCTGGTGAGATTTGAATTGCCAAATTGCCAGCAGTTGGGAATAAGCAGACATAGCCTGCAGTACTGCATTCTAACCACTGTGCCACCACAGCTCTTCTATAATGTAGAAGATATAGAAATCCTTTCATAAACAGCCCTGCAGCACAGTGGTGGGTTTTACTTACTTTTGCTACCGGCTCACTCTCATGCACGCCACTTCTGCGCATGCACAGAGCATATTTGATGACATCTGGGCAGGTGGGCAGAGCCTCCTGCCACCACTGCTACTGGTTCATCTGAACCAGGGCAAACCAGTAGCACCCACCACTGCCACAGCAACAGCAGCCGATGTAGATCTAAATATGAGTGGTTTTCCAGAAAGTGATTGAGAAAGAACCCAAAATGAAGATTGTGAGGGGGAGAAAAACTTACAACAATTTTAGCTTTGTGCATTCCAGTTTTGGGAGAGATTGAGAGTGAATGTTTTCCCAGAAATTTATAAAAATAATGAGCCTTCCCACCACGATATAGCACTAATTGGCAAATCATCAGAAAAGAACTGGCTTGAATTGGGGAACAATTCTTTGATACGATTGAGCTGCATTAGTAACTGAATTAAGAAAGGCAATTACTAAAAGTTATTTGGTTCCTGCAGAGAAAAAAAAAATAGAAATAGAACAACAGAGTTGGAAGAGACCTTGGAGGTCATCTAGTCAACTAGTACATTAGAGCCTTTATGCAGCAGAACTCCATCCATCACTTCAGGGCTTACATAAATGAACAAGAAGCAATGGGTGGAAACTGATCAAGGAGAGAAGCAACTTAGAACTAAGGAGAAATTTCCTGATAGTTAGAACAATTAATAAGTGGAACGACTTGCCTGCAGAAGTTGTGAATGCTCCAACACTGGAAATTTTTAAGAAAATGTTGGATAACCATATGTCTGAGATGGTATAGGGTTTCCTGACTGGGCAGGGGGTTGGACTAGAAGACCTCCAAGGTCCCTTCCAACTCTGTTGTTATTGTTGTTATTATTATAAATATATCAGTGAAGAGCAAAGACAAACCTGCCATGGCTGAAAATGCCAAAGATTTGCTCCATGTTGACTCCTCAGAGAAGTTGGCTTTTCTCTTCTTGAATACATGGCTTGCAGAGCATGTGCTGCAGAATAAACTGCATTGTAGATATTGTAGCTCTCTCCAGACATGGTCATTTCAAATACGGAGCCAGGGACCCTCCCCAAGTCTTCCTTGCCAGTACAGAGTTTTATTCGTGTGCTGAACGGACGGAAGAGACACAAAAAAATGACCTCCCATAATTTTTTCATGTAAAAATAGGACCACAAAGAAGTATTTTTGTTCACAAGAAACTCTTGAAATCCCGGAACCTTGTTAGTGTGCATTGAGAAATATAAGGAACCATTGAAAGCTTTGGCTGGGAACCTAGAAATTCTTTCTACGAGAAAAGTGAAATCCCACTGACAGGTCACAATCCACACTCTTTTATAGTTTTGCTTTGTATTGAATTTCTCAAAGTCCGTTAATTTCCATTGTAAAGCCCGCATAGATTGTGCAGTCCCGTGGGCAAGGAACACACTTGTATTTGTCTCTGAGATAGTGTTTTTTATCTGCTTTTCACGTGCAGACCAATCTTCTAAGTATTGATCTGTCACCGGTGGGATCAACAGCAGCCAAGCAATACAAATATCATTCTGAAAGAGCTTGGGTTGCATATTTCGAACAAAGGCTTCCCCACTACCATCCTCTGATATTAAGAGGCCAATCCAGTTCCATGCGAAATGTTTCAGCAAAAGAACAATTCCTTCATATTGTAAGTTTTCTTTGGGAACCATGCTGAATAAGGAAGGGAACTGTGTTTTATCATTTAGGACAGGGTCAAAGGAGCCATAATTGAACTGTTTTGAATAAACATGCATAGAAAATTAGAATTCTTTTATGAGTCTGAAGATCAGAAAACTTTTCCATTTTCCTTAAGAATATTTTATGCTACTGCAATACTCTAATTAAATTACAACAACCCAAATGTTTCTATGAAGATTTATATGCAAGGAGATTTTAAGTTTCATAACAGGAGACTCTGAGAACTTAAAATTGGGAAATATTGTACATTGAATGTTTTTGAGGTTTTTCTTCTCATTACTGGGTAGCTTGGCTAAAAACTGATGGGAGCTAAAATTGACCAAAAGCAGAGGTCTTCTTAAACAACTTTTGCTAAAGAAGCTGATCTATGAAAATATGTCATACCTGTGAAAACTTATAAATATTCAAAATGTGGGCCATATGAATGGAATTTTGGGAGGGAAATCACCAATTATAGGTAAGAAATCTGTCTTGCTCCTTCCAACACAGTTGAAGTTGATAGCACTCTCTCGCTTTAGAAACAGAAGATCTAAAATATTTTTAATGGCCTCCCTGACAATGAAACGAGTTTCATGAACTTCCAGTTCTATTGTGATGTTGGGGAATTGCTTGATGTTCTTGTTGATCTCATGAATGGCAAAATACATAGAAGTAACATGTTGGAAGTATTTAGGTAATATCCTGAAAGAAAAGTGCATTAAATAAATAAAATTTTAGCATCAGAAGAACTAAATCCAGTTGCGAACCATGTAGTTAACTTCAGCAATTTGTGCGCAGAGATTAGTTCTGAATTTGAATGAAAGATATTCTGATTTGCATATTATCACAAAGTTGAGGGACACAATAGGAACCATGCATCTCAATCCTTTGTGATGCTGTAGGAATTCTTTCTGTCCATATTAGCAGATATTTAATCATGTGCCTTTCCCATTATTAGACTATAATTGAATTCTACCAGTTATAAAGCTCCAACACTCACACTTTCTACACATTTGAATAATAGTTGCTTTTTCACTCTGGAGCACAAGACTGCATTTACTCTTGTTTGAAGAGATGTAGTGAAAGGAATAGAATTTCTAAGAACTATTAAATTAAAATTATTCCTATTAGTAATGAAGCAACTATTCAAATCTTTTAGGAGGAGAATTTCAGAATTTCAAGGCAAGAATGTTAGAGAGGCTGGTAGGGAGTAATTTTCCTGACAGATACAATGAAGACAGATACAAATCTTCCTCTGGAGGAAGATTTGAAAGCTTAGGAAGACAAGCATAACAATTTAATCAACCAACATGGTTGGATATACAGTATGTTGATATTAGGCAATATATTACATGATCAAGTATATAAAGTGAACTTTTAATTCACATGTTCCTTCCTTCATTCTTATGAAAAGGTCTTCCCAAGAATGTTGTATCAGTTTGTAGGACTTTCTAGAATTACTGTAAAAGTTTATGTGAATCAACACTTTTCAATCAACATATGTTACAATTTAAAATGAAAATAAATCATCACACTATTCTTCCAAATTCTGTTAACATTCTGTAATGTTCTCAAATTACTTTCTGCATCCAGTGGAATCAGCTAATATGACTTCTGTAACAGAATCATCAGTGCTTGGAATACTTTAGCTGACTCTGTGGTCTCTTCCCATAATCCTAAAAGTTTTATCCAAAAACTTTCTACTATTGACCTCGCCATTCCTAAGAGGACCATAAGGGGCGTGCATAAGCGCACAAACGTGCCTACCGTTCCTGTCTTATTGTTTTTCTTTTCTTCTTCCTATATATATGCTTATACCTCCTTATATTTACTCATATATGTGTTTATTTACTATATAATCTTTTTGTATGATACCTACATATATTGTTGTGACAAAATAAAATAAATAAAATAAATAAATTTATTGAGGATGATATGAACTGGAATTTATCTCAATGGAAACTCCATGTTTTCGACCTCCGCATGCCCCGTTTTTGGCCTCCACATGTTTCATTTTTGGCTGTTTCCAGGCATTGAGGATCCCCTCTGCCTGGAACAAGCTGAAAACGTAATACGCAGAGGCCAAAAACAAGGCACGTGGAGGCTGAAAACACGACATGCAGAAGTGGCAATCGGTGGTAATGTGCTGTGGCGATCCTGGCAGCCTGGAAGGGGTATAAAATGGAGCATCTGGAGGGCAAAAACGTGATTCACAGAGGTGGCAATGGGCTGTGGTGATCTCTGCAGCTGGAACAGCTGATTAGCAGTATTCTGGGAGGCCAATCCAACTGCCAGTCAGCTGTTCATGCTCAATCAGGCTGCAATAACATGCTGAAGCTGACCAGGCTGTTTGCTGTTTGCTGCAAGAATGCTAGCCAGATGAATACTGATGGATGCTGGTAGGCAGAGGCAGAATTTTTTTTCTTGTTTTCCTCCCCTAATATGCATATTCCTCCCTAATATGCTTCTTATACTCCAGAGCATCATATACTCCGAAAAAGCATTCAGTATTGGCTATATTTAAAAAAGACAAAGCAATAAATGACCCTTTCCCATGACTTCTGTGTTAATTCTATTGGTGAAAGAGTGTTTTTCAAGTTCTATTTCCTGAGACCTTATGTTAAAATGTTATCTTTAAATTTCCAAGGTGGCCACAATGCTCAAAATGAGGCAAGCAAGGGCGAAGTAAAATATTTGAACCAGAAGACTCTACCTCTGCCCTATATTCCATCATCTTTCTCTGAAATTGTATTGCATTTGTTGTATTGTACTGCATAAATCAAAAAGAGGGCTGTGAAAATATCTTCAGACCCCTCACATCCTGGACACAAACTGTTTCAACTCCTACTCTCAAAACAACACTGAGACAGTTTTTTCCCCGAGTGCCATCACTCTGCTAAATAAATAATTTCAACACTATCAAACTATTTACTAAGTCTACACTACTATTAATCTTCTCATCGTTCCCATCACCCTTCTCCTTCCACTTATGACTGTATGACTGTATTTTAGTTGCTTGTATCCTTATGATTTATATTGATATTGATTGTTTCCTGGTAGCTTATTTGTACCCTATGACTATCATTAAGTGTTGTACCTTATGATTCTTGATGAATGTATCTTTTCTTTTATTTATACTGAGAGCATATGTACTAAGACAAATTCCTTGTGTGTCTAATCACACTTGGCCAATAAAAAAAATTCTATTCTATTCTATTCTATTCTATTCTATGCTATGCTATGCTATGCTATGCTATGCTATGCTATGCTATGCTATGCTATGCTATGCTATGCTATGCTATGCTATGCTATGCTATGCTATGCTATGCTATGCTATGCTATGCTATGCTATGCTATTAAGAGGAAAGAGGTACTTACTCTCCAGCTTTAAAAATGAATGGCTTATTTTTGAAACCCTCTTCACGTTCAATAATTGTCATAAAGGAAGCAAATCCCCCGAGTATCATTTTAGATCCGGAGGTGCTAATTCTCCTTGGAAGTTTGGAAGGCTGGATGCAGATAGACTTCAAACTGCCATTGACACAGCCAGGAAGGAAAAAGAACAGCAGAATAACTTTCAACATCAGCAGTCTTGAGTAACCTCCCCATTTGTTAAAGTACATGGTCAACTAAATATCGTTGTCAGCTTTGCAAGGAACTTTTGCCTTGGCCAAATAGAAAAGGAAATGTCCCCTGAAAAGGAAGAAAATTCTTTTTGAAAAGAACATTTGGATTATAAAATGCTCTGATGAGAACCCTTTCCTTGATTCAGCTAACTTCGGAGGTTTCAGTGGTAGAAGATGAATTGAGATAGGTCTTTTCAAAGTATAGAACTTTTGAACATTTTTTTCCCCCAGCAGTCCTCACGCAGCTGCCAAAACTGCTGAAGAAATAGAACATAGTGATTTTGCTAATTAGAGGGCAAATAATATCCTTCCTCCAAGTTCTCTTGTGCCTATGGAAAGATTGTTTATATGAAATATGTACATAGCCATTGTAACAATGATAGTGTAATATAGCAAATGTAACTTCTCCCTTGATAGTGCCAAAAGTTTTATTTTTATTTATTTTTATTAATTTTCTATTTTAGAACTTACTCTTTCCATCTCCTTAAGTACAGAAAAGTTTCAGAAAGTTCCTCTCGACAATTAGCTTACCTAGATTGTTGTGCTACAACTCCTAACAGTGACGCCAACTAGTTAACCATTTCTTGCTATTTCCCCCCCCCCCAATTTTCTATTCTTTCAACAGCAGTTTGAATGTTCTTCACCTCTTCTGATTCATTTCCTTTTAGTCCTCATATTTTTGTAATACTAATACTTTTTATCAGGGTTCCGGTTTCTTCCCCATCTTCCCTGATATCAGATGCTTAAGAATATCAGTCCAAGGACTGGGGGTTCAAGACAATTCCTCCAAAATTCACTTTCCTCTGATATAAAAGCAGGGATGGTATTATTTCAAGTATAATAGTTATCTCCAAAGAAAACTCTTTACTTTAAATTTATATTGTAGTCAATCTTGGATGGGGGAGTTAGGGAAGATTAAGGTAAAGATAAAGGTTCCCCTTGCATTGGGGAATATGTGCTAGTCATTTCCAACTCTAGGGGGCGGTGCTCATCTCCATTTCAAAGCCGAAGAGCCAGTGCTGTCCGAAGATGTCTCCATGGTCACATGGCCAACATGACTAAATGCCAAAGGCGCACGGAATGCTGTTACCTTCCCACCAAAGGTGGTCCCTATTTTTCTACTTGCATTTTTTACGTGCTTTTGAACTGCTACATTGGCAGAAGCTGGATTATTACAAGATTATTAGAAGATTAGGCCAGTTATTATTATTAGCACCCAAAAAAAGTTTTTAAAATATATTGCTGGAAGAAATATCCATCTGGTTCAGTTCCAAGCCAGGAGAAAGACAGCCGTGGAAATATGGAGGCTGATTGGAAAGATGGTTTATTGATGAAGCAGAACCACATGTGATTCTGGGCAACTGACAAAATGAAGTTGAGACTGAGGGTTTTTTATACCTTCTTTGGGCTTTTTATTTTAGCTTCCTGTTCCTGTGCAAGAACACATCCTTTAATATTGTATTGGCTATTGTCAGATTCGTATGAGTCATGTAGGGTTTATGTAAGGGTCATAGCAGGCTCCATAGGCAAAAGAGGAAATGCAAATCCTAGGTGTTTGTCTGAGCTAATTTTGTTAACTTTTGTTTGTTGCTTATCTGAGTTTCTGTCTTGACCCAGTCTTTCTGAATGGATTACCAAATCTGCATTTCTACAAACTGGCCTGTTCAGTTTCTGCTTGGGGCAGGGAAACTGGGGCTAGTTTTTGAATAGGCTGGCCCAATCTTTCTTAATGGGCACAAAATATCTGCTGGGGGCTATTAAGAAGGGCCTCTGGTGGCTCAACAGAGTAATGCAGTCTGTTATTAACACAGCTGCTCGCAATTACTGCAGGTTCTAGTCCCACCAGGCCCAAGGTTGAATCAGCCTTCCATCCTTTATAAGGTAGGTAAAATGAGGACCCAGATTGTTGGGGGCAATAAGTTGACTTTGTATATAAATATACAAATAGGATGAAGACTATTGCTAACATAGTGTAAGCCGTCCTGAGTCTTCGGAGAAGGGCGGGATATAAATGCAAATAAAAAAAAGAAAGAAAGACTGGGTCTGTTTTCTGTCTTTAAGAGCATGTTTCTCCATTTCTCCTTTAGGTAAATTTAATATTCTGCCTTTTTAATATTTCCCAAAATAGTTCATTCTTCTAGGAGGGGGCGGGCTTCCCACAATATTAAAAAGTGGTGAGAAGTCAAAAGAAACCTCCTCCTTCCCTACCAGCAATCTTTTTCAAATTTTTATTTTATTCAGAAGATTAACATACAAGATAAAAAAAATAATATCAGAGACAAAAAAAATTAAACAAGAACATTAAAAATATGAATTAAAAAAAGACAAAAACATGTATTGTCCCTATTCAAATTCAAGTAAGGGTATGGCTAGCTGATGAGAGCTAAATAGCTTGAAATAGATCTATACTTGTCACCCTTTATTTCTTTATCAGCAAAACACAAATTTGGTACAAAATAGTTTGTCATGAAAGCAACTGCATGAGGGCTGGACTGGACTGGAGTTGAAAGGTGAAAGGGAAGCAGTATGCTCCCTCCCATATTGGGGCAGACCAGGTGTAATCTCATACTAACATGAATAATTCCCTCATAACATCAATACATATTAATTGCTAATTAATTAATTGCTAATACTAATCAAAATTAATCAAAGTTAATAAGTTGCAGTAAACAATCCTAATAATAAGATTAATCTTTCTCTTATGGTTTTTTTTTTTTGAAGAAATTTTTGAAGTTCTAAATCCTGTTTCTCTTCTATAACCAACCTGTCCTCCATGGAGGACCTGTATACTGCACGAATGAAAAAGAGGGCTGTGAAAATATTTACAGATCCCTCACATTCTGGACATAAACTGTTTCAACTCCTACCCTCAAAACGATGCTATAGAGCACTGCACACCAGAACAACTAGACACACGAACAGTTTTTTCCTGAATGCCATCACTCCGCTAAACAAATAATTCCCTCAACATTGTCAAACTATTTACTAAATCTAATTGAACTCTACCTACTGTAGAGTAATTGAACTCTACCTACTGTAAAGTTCTATCTGTTGCATTTTAGACATAGTTGAAAAACAGTTGCTTTTCCAAGTTGCTTACTGGAATGCAAGGTTGAATCAGATATAATAACTCTTTTTTTCTTGAAACACATGTAGTGAAAAGAATGGAATTTCTCTTAGCCATTTGATTAGCATTAATAATGTAGGTACTATTCAAATCTTTTAGCAGGAGAATCTCAACAAGGCGTAGATTTCCAGGCAACAGTTTTGAAGAGGAAGTTCTTTTTCTGACAGATGCAGTGATGTTTCATAAAATCATCATGGCAAAGACTTTGAAGGAGTCTTTGAAAGTTTAGGAACACCAGCATATCAACTTCAACAATATCAGCTTGGTCAGTACATTATATATCATGATCAGGTACATAAAGTTAGCATTTGCTTCACATTTTCCTGACATTTTGCAGCTTTCTTCCTTCATTCTTGTCAAAAGATCTTCCCAAGAAATGTACCGTCTATCTAGTACTTTCTAGAAGTGCTTTAAAAGTTTATGGGCAACTACATGTATCAATCAACATATGTCATGACTTAATATGGAAATCAATTTTCACACTGTTCTTTTAAATCCTGTAACATTTTCAAATTATTCTCTTCATTAAGTGGCATCAGTT
This sequence comes from Ahaetulla prasina, assembly GCF_028640845.1. Classification (NCBI taxonomy): domain Eukaryota; kingdom Metazoa; phylum Chordata; class Lepidosauria; order Squamata; family Colubridae; genus Ahaetulla; species Ahaetulla prasina. The sequence goes on from NC_080542.1 coordinate 18,301,352, forward strand.
AATAAACAAATGGTTGAGGATGAAAAGAATTTGCAGTTTCAGTGAATGGAAGCTCTTGGAATTATAACTTCTTTAAAATACTGTTTCTAAAGGGTCAGTAGAAAGAATAATACTTGCCTCAATTTTAGTTATTGATTTTTAACATCTTTTACATAGAAAGTACAGACAAAGATAGAGTTATATGATCCATGAATACTCTGGTACTTCAATTCTTGAGGTGAATGAAGGAACAATATTGGAGTGTTTTTTTTTTAATTCTATTTTTTGAGGATTTATGTCAAAATATATCTTCAGATTTCTAAATGTCTAAGACTGTCTATTAAAGTATGAGACCCCAATTTTAAGTTTTTCTAAGTGGACACAATACTCAATATGCCTAACATCACTAAATGTGACTGTTTCAATCCCCACAATGAATGAATGATTGCAAAAGCTGATGGAGTTAGCAGAAATAGATAAATTGACTGCTTTGATTTAAAAAAAAAACATTTTTTTTCAACTTGAAAACCACTTCTGAACTTTGTGCTTGAGGTGGGAAAAAAATGAAGCTTTGATTTTGGGTTTTACATAGACGTGTTGTTATGGAAATGGCTAGTTTACACTATTATGTACCAGCAAAATGTTGAGGTTTGATGTTACTATCTTATTCTACTGTACCAAAACGAGTTGGAAGTTAATGCCTTTTCTTTCTTTTCCCTTTCTTTCTACACTTTTCCCTCTCCTATTTTCCAATAATTTGCTTTTGTATTTTATATTATAAACTAATAAAAAAGATAAAACTGAAAAAAACCCCTAAATGTGACAGCCCAGAGAACAGTGCCTGATTTGAAAGAAAATACTCTGCCATGTTCTACAATCTTTCTCTGAAATTATTTTGCAGTTTATTCAAAGAGAAAAGAAGCACTTACTCTCCAGCTTTAAGAATAAATGGCTTTTCTTTGAAACTCTGTATATGTTCAACCATTTGTATAAAGGAAACAAATACCCCAAGTATCATTTTAGATCAGTGGTTCTCAACCTTTATAGTGCTGCGACCCCTTTAATACAATTCCCCACGATGTGGCGACCCCAACCATAATTTTTTTTTTTTTTAGGCAGCGATATCAGCGCGCCTCAGCAGCCGCAGAAGGGGAAAAAAGCGGCAAACTGTTTTTTTTAATTTATCGCACCTGAAGCCATAGTGGCTAGCAATCTGAACTGCTTGCGATTGCCTTGAGGACAGAGGCATTAAAGCGGAGACTCCTCCCCTATTAAGTTTATCGTGCCTGAAGCCTGATTAGGCTAGTGATTGGGAGTGATTGCAGCTGGCTTGAGAGGGAGACATCAGAGCAAAGATTTCTCTCTTTTTTAATTCATCGTGCCTGAAGCCGAATTCGGCTAGTGATTTGAAGAGCCTGCAGCTGGCTTGTAGAGTCAACCATTGGAGCGCGATTCTTCAACTCGCAAGTATACTTCCCATATTTCCGATGGTTGTAGGCAACCCCTGGCAAATTGTCATTCGACCCCCAATGCGGTCGCGACCCACAGGTTGAGAACCACTGTTTTAGATCTAGAGGTGCTAATCCTCCCTGAAAGCTTGGAAGGCTGGATGCAGATGGATTTCAAACTCCCATTTATGCTGTCAGGAAGGAAGAAGTACAGCAGAATAATTTTCAACACCAGCAGCCTTGAGCCACCACCCCATCTGTTCAAATACATGACCAACAAAATATAGCTGTCACCTCTACAAAGAACGTATGCCTTGACTAGAACTGGAGAGAAATGTCCACTGAAAAGGAATAAGATGCTTTTTTGAAAGCAAAACTAGAAGCATAGATTATAAAATGTCCAAATGAAAAAGAACCCTTTCTCTCATTCCCTGCAATCCCTGAGGTTGCAGTGGCAGAAGGCAAATGGTAAAGGCTCTTTTCAAATTTTTAGCACTTTGACCCTTTTTTCCTCCCACCATCTGTGATCGTGCCAAACAAACAGAAGTGGACCATATTCAGCTTTCTAATTATAGGGCAAATAATAACCTTCCTCCAAGTCCTGCAATTCCTGGGTAAGTAGAAAAACGTTGTTTGTGTGAAATATGGCCATGGCTGTTGTAAGAGTTTTATAGCTAATGTAACTTCTTTTCCCTTGGCTTGCAACATTGTTTACACTTTCCAGTCAATCAATCAATCAGAATAGAGCTGGAAGGAACCTTGGAGGTCTTCTGGTCCAACCTCCACCTCAAGCAGGAGACTCTATACCAGGGGTCTGCAAACTTGGTTCTTTTAAGACTTGTGGACTTCAACTCCCCAAGCTGACAGAGGAACTCTGGGAGTTGAAGTCCACAAGTCTTAAAAGAGCCAAGTTTGCAGACTCCTGCTCTATACCATCTTAGACAAATGACTGTCCAGTCCCTTCTTAAAAACCTCCAGTGATGGAACACCCACAACTTCTGAAGGCAAGATATTCTGATAGAGAGAATACAAGATCCTCTGGGAAATAAAGCTGTCCGTCATCTAGTCACTCAAATTGAAATTGACTATGAAGGCTACTCCATTTCTTCTGAGGGATTCTTGCCCGCAGTAATATACCTGATGGTCATCTGAATTAAATTCACCCATTCCTGTCCATTTGAGTTCACTGATTCCTAAGATGTTGATGTTCAGCCTTGTCATCTCTTGTTTGATCATGTCCAGCTTGCCTTGATTCATTGATCTTACATTCCATGTTCCTATGAAGAAAAAATCTTTATAGCATCAGACTTTCCTTTCACCACCAGATGCATCCACAGCTGAGCGTCCTTTCGGCTTTGACCCAGTCACTTCATTCTTTTTGATGCTACTGGTATTAGCCCTCTGCTCTTCCCCAGTAGAGGTCTTCCCTCTCAAAAAGAGGGCTGTGAAAATATTTACAGACCCCTCGCATCCTGGACACAAACTGTTTCAACTCCTACCCTCAAAACGACGCTACAGAGCACTGCACAGCAGAACAACTAGACACAAGAACAGTTTCTTCCCGAAGGCCATCACTTTGCTAAACAAATAACTCTCAAATAATAGTCAAACTATTACTAAATCTGCACTACTATTAATCTTTTCATCGTTCCCATCACCCATCTCCTTCCACTTATGACTGTATGACTGTAACTTTGTTGTTTGTATCCTTATGGTTTAAAAATGATATTGATTATTTCCTGATTACTTATTTATACCCTATGATCCTATTACTTTAAAATTCTTGATAAACGTATCTTTTCGTTTATGGCTAATAAAAAATTCTATTCTATTCTATTCTATTCTATTCTATTCTATTCTATTCTATTCTATTCTATTCTATTCTATTCTATTCTATTCTATTCTATCATGTTGGACACCTTCCAATCTAAGGGGCTCATCTTCCAGTATTATTTCTTTTTGCCTTTTGATACTGCCATGGAGTTTTCATGACAAAGATACTGGAGTGGATTGCCATTTCCTTCTCTAGTGTGGCCTTACCAAGGCATAATAAGTCAGGGGTAAAATGTAAAATTTGTTACTACTGGTTCTATGGGCGTGGCTTGGTGGGGGGGGGTTATGTGACTGGGTGGGTGTGGCCAACTTTTTTTTTACTTTTAAAAGCCTTTTTTCTGCAACCTCTTTGGCTGAAGAGGTTGTAGAAAAAATGCTTTTAAAAGCGTCTGATGATCAGGCAACTCAGCTGGAATCACCAGAGGTTTTCTGACGATCCCAGCTGAGTTGCCTGATTGCCAGAACCCTTTAAAAGCATTAAAGGTTGAGAAAAAATGCTTTTAAAAGGTTCAGATGATCCCAGCTGAGCAGTGCGATCATCAGAGGCTTTTTTTTAACCGGGAGCATTGCACCCCTGTAATATGTGTAGCTTTCTTTCTCTCGCCTTTTAAAAATAGCCATTTTTTAATTCATTTTTCTCTTGTCCCAAGAGCAGTTTGAATGTTATTCCTCTCTTCTGATTCATTTCCTTTTAATTCTCATATTTTCATTATCCTCATATTTTTACCAGTTTCTTTTCCATCTTCACAGATATCAGAATGGAGAATGTCACTCCAAGGACATGGGCATTCAAAAAAAACTCCTTCTCTTTCCTCTTATATGAAAGCAGGGAAGCAGCAACCAGAAGGAATGCTTTCCTGGAGGAGATCTAAGAAAGATGATAATGGCCAGAGCTACATCCCTGGTTGGCTGGTTACAAGGACGTGCTGAGGACTTTGGACAATATCTGCACGATAAAATCACTCAGATCTGGGACGGTCTGGACGCAGATTGGGCAGATGCAGGTGGGATGACGGAGGTAGATCTTGGTGACATTATTTAGGATGAGTTCGACCCTGTGGTTCCCGAGGACATGGACAGGATACTGGGGAGGCTGAAAGCGACCACATGTTTACTGGACCCATGTCCCTCCTGGCTGGTACTGGCCACCCGGGAGGTTACACGAGGCTGGTTCCAGGGAATTGTCAACGCTTCTTTGAGGGAGGGTGTCTTTCTTGCCGCCTTAAAAGAGGCAGTGGTGAGGCCCCTTCTCAAGAAGCCCTCCATGGACCCAGCTGCTTTAGAGAACTATCGTCCTGTCTCCAACCTTCATTTTGTGGTGAAGGTTGTTGAGAGTGTGGTGGCTCAACAGCTCCCCCAGTACCTGGATGAAACTGTCTATCTGGACCTGTTCCAGTCTGGCTTTCGGCCTGGGTACAGCACAGAGACGGCTTTGGTCGCATTGGTTGATGATCTCTGAAGGGCTCGGGACAGGGGTTGCTCCTGTCCTGGTCCTATTAGATCTTTCAGCGGCTTTTGATACCATCGACCATGGTATCTTGCTGCAATGGCTGGAGGGGTTGGGAGTGGGGGGGCACCATGTTTTGGTGGTTCTCCTCCTACCTCTCTGGCTGGTCGCAAATGGTGTTGACGGGGGCAAAGTTCGACTGCGAGACGCCTCATGTGTGGGGTGCCACAGGGGTCAGTTCTCTCGCCTCTCCTGTTCAACATCTACATGAAGCCACTAGCCGAGATTATCCGTGGTTTTGGGGTGCAATGTCATCTGTACGCTGATGACACACAGCTGTACATTTCCACCCCTAACCACCCCAACGAAGCCGTTGAAGTGATGTCTCAGTGTCTGGAGGCCATACGGGTCTGGATGGGGAAAAAAAGGCTTTGACTCAACCCCTCCAAGACTGAGTGGCTGTGGATACAGGCTTCCCAATACAGTCAGCTGACTCCCTTGCTGACTGTAGGGGGCAAGGCATTGGCCCCCGTGGAAAGGGTTCGCAATCTAGGCGTTCTCCTGGATATACAGCTGTCTTTAGAAGATCATATGACGGCCGTCAGCAGAGGAGCTTTCTATCAGGTTCACCTGATTCACCAGTTACGTCTCTTCCTAGACCGGGATTCTTTATGCACAGTCACTCACGCCCTCGTCACTTCTCGCCTAGACTACTGCAACTCTCTCTACATGGGGCTCCCCTTGAAGAGCACTCGGAGGCTCCAACTGGTCCAGAATGCAGCTGCGCAGGTAGTAGAGGGAGCAACTCAAGGCTCCCACGTAACACTTCTCCTGCGCAGGCTGCACTGGTTGCCGGTGGTCTTCCGGGTGCAATTCAAGGTGTTGGTTACCACCTTTAAAGCGCTCCATGGCATAGGACCGGGTTACTTACGGGACCGCCTGCTGCTTCCAAATGCCTCCCATCAACCAGTGCGCTCCCATAGGGAGGGCCTTCTCAGGGTGCCGTCGGCTAGACAATGTCGGCTGGCAATCCCCAGGGGGAGGGCCTTCTCTGTAAGGGCCCCTGCCCTCTGGAACGAGCTACCCCCAGGGATACATCAACTCCCTGACCTCTGGATCTTTAGACGCGAGCTGAAGACATTCTTGTTCCGTCGCGCAGGGCTGGCCTAATATTTTAAATAAATTGGAGTTTTAAATAAATTGGAGTTTAACTTAAGTTTTTAGTTTTTACTTAATTTTATCTGTTAGCCAAATCGAATAAGCTTTTTAATAATGTTCTTAATTTTTATACTTTTGTTTTATCTGGCTGTAAATCGCCCTGAGTCCTTCGGGAGAAGGGTGGTATACAAATCAAAACAATAAATAAATAAATAAATAAATAAATAAATAAATAAATAAATAAATAAATAAATAAATAAATAAATAAATAAATAAACAAATAAATAAATAAATAAATCCAAATGTTTGGGGGGCCAGTAGCTCAAATTTTGAACCAGTGACTTCACTAGTGTCATGGGATTCAAAAATGTATTCAATACATCATGTTTGTCTTTGCTGCATATGAGGTTGACTCCAAGAATCAACCTAATGGGACCACATATTACCATGTTACATGAGAGATGGGAATGCCCACAATTCACATATGTTCATGGAGGTTGTATGCTTGGAGTAGGCATTTAGCTAAACTGCCAACTCATAGTTGATTTTTAATTTCATTCATCTTTAAGTGAGAATTAAGTTGAATGAATATGTATGTTTTTTGTCTCTTGTATGGTTTTCTCATGTTACTAAAATAATATTTATAGGGTGAAAGATGATGTCTCAAAAGTTGGAACTTGCTAACATTCACATCTCTGAATGTGAGGAATGAGAGATGATAAGCATCTAAGAGCATAGAAAATGTCAGTCATAGACAGAGGTCAACTACTAATCCAAAACCCACTTTTTGTGTGGATGTTTTTATTTATGTGGTTTCTAGGTTACTCTATCCATAAAGATGTAATGGAATGTGTATTTGAATATTAACAAGAGAAGCAACTGAAAACTTTTTGTAAAAGTTTAACAATCACAAGGAAAGGAGGATTTGAAAAAAAGTCATAATAGTTTTGATTGAGCTATCAAACCCATGGAGATTTATTATGTCCATTGCACAAACAAATAACACCCATACATGTGCCATGGTTATTGTTATGGTTTGCCACCTTGAACATTTGGACTGTCCTCGTGTATATTTTTAGTCTCCACATAAAGCCTGAATAAGAGAGTATTGAATTTGACCATTAAGCTATTCTCTTGGTCAGATGCTGTTTTGTATTCAAGTGTGTATTCAAGTGTGGCTTCAACACTATGATATACCACTTGGGAAGAAAAAAGCAGCCCAGAAGACCTGTGGTACAGCCCAAAATGGAGAAGATCTCCACAGCAACCATGAATTTCCCTTTGGTGCTTAAATAGGCTGGGATGAAGGACATCCAAATGCTACAAAACAAAAGCATGCTGAAGGTGACATACTATATGTAGCATATTCTTTAGAAACTGATAGATAGGAATCATTAAAACTCACCCTTTCATGAAAACATATGAAGAACAGTTGCAAGAACTCGGTATGCCTAGTTTAATGAAAAGAAGGACTAGGGGAGACATGATAGCAGTGTTCCAATATCTCAGTGGTTGCAACAAAGAAGAGAGAGTCAAACTATTCTCCAAAGCACCTGAGGGTAGAACAAGAAGCAATGGGTGGAAACTAATCAAGGAGAGAAACAACTTAGAACTAAGGAGAAATTTCCTGACAGTTAGAACAATGAATCAGTGGAACAACTTGTCTGCAGAAGTTGTAAATGCGCCAACACTGGAAATTTTTAAGAAAATGTTGGATAACCATTTGTCTGAAATGGTGTAGGGTTTCCTGCCTGGGCAGGGGGTTGGACTAGAAGACCTCCAAGGTCCCTTCCAACTCTGTTGTTGTTGTTGTTATTGTTATTGTTGTTGTTGTTGTTGTTGTTATTATTATTATTATTATAAGTTTCATTTGCATAATTGCATTTCTAGAATGACATGGCATGGCATGGCATGGCATGGCATGGAATAATGGAATTAAGAATAGAACAGAACAGAACAGAACAGAACAGAACAGAATAGAATAGAATAATCTTTGCATACCTTTGCATACCTTTGCATATCTTTTCATATCTTTGCATAACTTGAGGATGGGCTCCAATATGAGTCCACAAGCTCAGAAGACCAAACACCTAGTCCTGGTGACTGACCCAGATTGGATCCTGTAACATTATTCTGGGGCACGTATATTCGCCTTCATTCATGAGAATATTCTTTATTGACCAAGTGTGACTAGATACAGAAGGAATTTGTCTCTGGTTCATAAGCTCTTAGTATACATACAAGCAACAAAGTGATAAATCATAAATCATAAGATACAACCAACAAGGTGATAGTCATAAGATGCCAATAGAAGTAGGTAACAAAAAAGATGAGAAGTGATAGTTATACAGTCTTACTACATGTTTAGATATCCTTTAACCTAAGATAGTGCTGTGGGAGTGCTATGTTTAGCAGAGTGATGACACTGGAGGGTGAGAGGATACTGTCTTTGTGTCTAGTTGTTTTGGCATGCAGTGTTCTATAACAGCATCCTGAGAGAAATTAAAACATTTTATGTCCAGGACGTCTGGGGGCTGTAGATATTTTCTCAGCCTCCTTTCAGGCTCATGCTGTATTAACAGATCCTCAAAGGAAGGTAGTCTGGTTGTAATTTGTTCTTCAGTCCTAACTATCTGTTGAAGTCTGTACCTGTCATGTTTAGTTCTTGGGCCAAACCAGACAGTTATAAAAGTACAAATGACAGACTCAATAATTCTTTTGTAGAACTGTTTCAGCAACTCCTTGGGCAGTCTGAGCTTTCTGAGTTGGCACAAGAAGCACACTCTTCGTTATGCCTTTTTAATGACGGTTCTAATGTTAGGTATTCATTTCAGGTCCTGGAGTATTATAGAACCCAGAAACCCAGAAAAGGGTTATAGAAAAAGGTTATAGAAGAAAAGGTTATAGAATATACCAATCTACTTGGGTATTAACAAAGAAATCAATTGAATGGAACCTTTCAGAAAAGTTGAATCATCAGAAGAGGAGGAACGATTTGGAGGGAAAAAAACCATTATAGTACTTGTGAATGAACAATCAGACTTGGGGGATTGATTTTGTCCATAGAAAAACAAAAATAAAAAAAAGAAAGGAATAGGTTGCATAGTCAGTGCAATATTGCAGTATGGATGCGTTTGAGAACCAGGAAAAGACTGACTAATAGAATGTTCTATTTAACCATTAAACTGTACTTTTTGTCAGATGTTCTTTCATGTTTAAATGTGGCTTCAAGAGAATGATGTAGCATTTGGGGGAAAAGATGCAGCCCAGTAAGCTAGCAGTAGAGCCCAAGATGGAGAAGATCTCCACAGCCACCATGTATTTCCCTCTGGTGCTCAGATAGGCTGGGATGAAGGACACCCAAATGCAACAAAACACAAGCATACTGAAGGTGATCAGCTTGGCTTCATTAAAGGTATCTGGCAATTTTTGGGCAAAGAAAGCCACAGTGAAACTAATGGTGGCCAGCAGCCCCAGGTAGCCCAGGACAATGTAGAACATGGAATCTGAGCCTTCATTACATTGCACAATAATCTCATCAACCTGTGAATGCATGTCCAACTCTGGGAAGGGAGGAGACATGACCAACCATGCCACACATATAATTGCTTGAATACAGGAACACATGACAATGATGGATCCTGCCAGTCTTTTTCCTAGCCATTTCCTCATCTGACTTCCTGGCTTAGTGGCCAGGAAGGCCACAACAACTGTAATGGTTTTAGCTAAGATACAGGAAATTGAGATGGAGAAAATGATGCCAAACAAAGTTTGTCTGAAAAAGCAAGACACCACCTGAGGCCAACCGATAAACATCAAGGAGCACAGAAAACAGAACAGGAGAGAGGAAAGAAGAATGCATGTGATATTCCTGTTGTTTGCTTTGACAATCAGGGTATCCCAATGCAGAATAAAAGTCACTGCCACTGATATGAGGGCAGCCGAAAAGACAAGATTCAAGAAAGTCAGAATGACTCCCAAGGGTTCACTGTAGGATAAATAGTTGAAACTCTTAGGAAGGCACTGGTCATTTTCCGCATTAGAATATTGATCTTCTGGGCATCTCTCACATTGGTCTGCATCTGAAATAGAATCATAGAGTAACAGAGTTGGAAGGGACCTTGGATGTCTTCTACTCAACCCCCTGCCTAGGCAGGAAACCCTACATCACTTCAGACAGATGGTTATCCAACATCTTCTTAAAAATGTCCAGTGTTGGAGCATTCACAACTTCTGGAGGCAAATTGTTCCACTGATTAATCGTTTTAACTGTCAGGAAATTTCTCCTTAGTTCTAAGTTGCTTCTCTCCTTGATTAGTTTCCACCCATTGCTTCTTGTTCTATCCTCAGGTGCTTTGGATAATAGCTTGACTCCCTCTTCTTTGTGGCAGCCCATGAGATATTGGAATACTGCCATCATGTCTCCCCTAGTCCTTCTTTTCATTAAACTAGACCTACCCAGTTCCTGCAACAGTTCTTCATATGTTTTAGGCTCCAGTCCCCTAATCATCTTTGTTGCTCTTCTCTGAACTCTTTCTAGACTTTACATACCTTTTTTATATCGTGGCGACCAAAACTAAATGATATAAGTGAAGAAGACCTTGTCATTTCCAAACAGATCGCAGTTTATACAGAGAGAAGTCACTCCTGGTGATGCTATTTACATTCACCATCACACATAAAAATGATTTTTTAACACTTAAAAAAGGATTCTGGGTTTCCATTTATGCAAATAAATTCCACTCAATTTCAATAATAGCAGACAAAATCTTAGATGCAATTGTCAACCTTGCAATGGAGATCAGAATAGAAGAATTTATGCAATTATTTAATTATCCCTCTGTTTTTTTTTAAAAAAAAGAGGCGGGTACTGTTGTTAATCTCAGTCCCATTCCACTGCGTTAATCCCAGTCCCATTCCACTTTATGAAATTTGGGAAAAAATGAAGAAAAAGATAAGCTAATTTGATTTCTTTACTTGCCCATTTCAACTGAAATTCTTCCTTCGGAGCATTTTGTGCAATTGTAGCAACATGCATGTTTTCCTTCCTGAACAACCCTTCTGTACCCCTGGAAGCAACTCTCCACACATCTGGCATGGGGAGGTATCTGAAAAGAAACATCAAGAAGGTTTATGAGTGGCGGATTCGACCAGAAGCATCACAGTGAGACAGTCAGGGAAGAGCAAGCTCCGCTGAGCTTCACAAATTCCCGGGCTGACAAACCGATGTTGAGGGGTCTTCAGACCAGATCTGTCCTGTAGGGATGGTGAAGAAGGAGAAGCACCTCGGATGACAAAGAGGAACCGGCAAGTTCCTTGGAGGTCAAGGAAAGCTCTTCGACTAAGTGGCAGGGTCAGTGGCCATAGCAGCCATCATTAAGTTGGGGCAACCAGACCAAGATTTTCAGCAGGAGTGGTGATTTGGACGGAATGTTGAAACCGGGTGAATGAACACCAACTCACAAGAGAATACTTTAATTTGAAATTGGCAAAAAAAAAAATTTTGGCAATGGAATAGTGGCTAAATTGAGAAGGAACGTAAGCACAGCAAGAAATAAGAGAAATGGAATTATTTACCCTAAGACCCAAAAGGAATTTGGCTCTTTAAATTGAATTGGAGGTCCCTCAAGCAGAAGAAAAAAAAGAGGGGGAAAAAACCCTCAAATAAAGCTGGAGAGGTTTGGAGATTTTTAAAATTTGTTTCCAGAATATAAAAAGAAAGCTGGGGATTTAGAACTACAATGTGGTGAAATTTCTCTGACTTCCTTTTTCCTGGTGAGTTGGATTTAATATAATTGGGACATAGACTATAAATTGAACTGTTGGGAGAAGTTAAAAAGTAAAAGAAAAATAAAGTGCGGTTTTAAGAAAAAGAAACAAATGGATACCTTCACTAATTATTGATTGGAACTGTGGATTGGAAAGAGAGACCCTCAGGTGGAAGGGAAAACTACATTGACTAACATCTGCTATGGAAAATTCTCCTGTTGAAGCGATAAGGCTGGTAAGAATCTTAAGGGAGAATTATATGCCTGCAAGCTGTTTGACTTTGATAACAAAATAAGAAATACAACCCTAAAAATACAGAACGGTATAGGAAATAATTGAAATGATGAAAAAGATGCATATGACTTTAAAGCAAGAAATAAAAGAAAAAATTAAAAGACCATATGGACAATTGAAACCAGAAGAATCAGGAGCTGCACAGGAAGTTACAGAAACTATGAAGCAAGAGAGGGCTTTGGAAGACAAGCAAACAAATATTGATTGTGAAATATTAAATGATTGTATGGGGAGAGATAAAGGGACTAACAAGGGGGGAAAATAAGAAGGGAAAAAGCACAAAGAATTTAGAAGATTACACTGGGATTGACAGTGACAAAAGAGAAATCTTTAAAAGGGGAATGAGGAGAGTAAATGGAAAAATATTGGAAACAAGAAGGGCAAACAAAAATAAGGAGAGAAGGAAGAGACAAGGAGAGAAGGAAGGAAAGAAAAAATACAAAGTTAAAGGATCATTTTGGGATTAATAAAGAAAAGATAACAACAGGGGAAGAGGGAAGAAGGAGAGTTGATGGAAATACAGGACAAGCAAAGAGAGTAGAGAATTTTAAGAGAAAAAAAGAAAAAGGAGGAGGAAGAGAAAAGGAGGAAAATAAAAAAGGATTGAAATATATACTGGTTGAAATACCAATGGAATTCAAAGCACAAAGAAGAGTTGGCAATATATTAAATGATTTAAATATTGAGAATGGAATTTAAAATGAGAAAAATGTTTGAAAGTTATTATGGATTTATTAATGATATTTTAGAAATGAAGAAGGTTTATGAGTGGAACTCATTCAGGATGTCTGCCAATTTCCCATTTTAGTGGGAGAAATTAGTATATCCAGGAAGGGTGCAGACTCTTCTGATATCAAGATGTCCCAAGAATATAATGCTTGTACAGAGTATCCCATGTTTGTAGCAAATCATTCTTTCCCCTGGGTTGAGTTTTGACTTTTATTCAAACATATCCATGCTGGTAAAACTACAGAAAGAAACAGTAGAGAGCATGGAAATCTCTGCAGGTTAAGATCCAGAATTTTGATACTGATCAGTCTTCCATCCTTCCAAAGTGGGTAAAACGAGGACCCAAATTGTAGCTGTAAACTATTTAGAGAGGGCTGTAAAGCACCATGAAGTGGTATACACAGAAAGTCCAAGGGCTATAGCTATCTAAAGAGTTCCAATCATACTAGGGACCAGAGAAACCTAGAATAACTCATGCAGTCTAAGGCAGACACAAAGAATTTTATTTTGAATGAAACATCATCATTATCTTTCATTTTGTAAGTTTGGAATGTCCGTAATGTGCTTTTGTGTCATATGTATGTGGAGATTTTTCTAAAACGGTCTCCATAGGAATACACTCACCAAATAGCAAATCACTTTTCATTTCAAAAATTTGGTCCATTTTGCTCTGTTGCTCCATTCATAACAATAAACAAAAACAGTATTGTGGATTTTCACAAATGAGATAACGTTCTCAAAGATTTTCGGTTTATAAAAAAGAGGAAAGTTTCACTGGAAGCAATTAGCATATTTATTTGTCCACAGTCTGCATCTTTACTTGGCTTTTAAACCCACTTGCTTAATTTAGCAATTGAAAAGAGAAATGAAATCCTGCTCTTATTTATTTTATATATAACTGGCATTTATGACATTTAAAATTCGTCACATTTTTAAATCAATGTCATCCTAAACCTATTTTTTTTTTTAAAAAGAAATGCCTCATACTGTCCTTTTAAAATCAGATGTATATTGAGAAAATTAAATAAAACACAAGAATGTCTATATGAATATTCTCATGTCAAAATGCAACTCAGTTTAAACAAAATTGTCCATGTAGATTTTTTTTCATAAAGACCCATTAAAATATCCAGCAAAATATAAGGCTCCGGAAAATCATCACTATTCTTCACTTGTGGACTTTATGACTCTCGGACAAGAATATCTCCCCTTCCCCAAAATAATAATTTACCTACCATGTTTCCCCCAAAATAAGACTGGGTCTTATATTAATTTTTGCTCCAAAAGACTCATTAGGGCTTATTTTCTGGTTAGGTCTTATTTGGGGGGAAATACGGTATTAAATGCACCCATCTTGCTGACAGTCTTAACTGGGGCACATTTTGGGGGTAGGGCTTATATTATGAGCATCCTGAAAAATCATGCTAGAACATATTTTTCTGGTTGGGTTTTATTTTCGGGAAAACAAGGTCATTACAGTATCCAAAATGTCCCACCTGTTGAAACTTGTGATTCCACAAAATGCCACTTTCATTGAGGGTGAACTTTTTCCCATCTGCAGCTTTGGAGTCCATCCTTCCAATCCGGACCCTCTGGAAGGATTTATTGTGGAAGGTGACCACATTGATGATGTCATATCCTGGGTCAAAGTCCCCCTTCTCATCAAAAAAGATTTCATCTCCTGCACTACTATTAAAATGGGTGTTTCTCAGGAAATAGTGAAACTGGATTTGAGGAAGAGCAAAGGTAAAATCAGGGGCTAAGACACTGAGCTTGTTGAATGAAAGGTCAGCAGTTCAGCAGTTCGAATCCCTAGTGCCACGTAACAGAGTGAGCTCCAGTTACATGTCCCAGCTTCTGCCAACTTAGCAGTTTGAAAGCACGTAAAAAATGCAAGTAGAAAAATAAGGACCACCTTTGGTGGGAAAGTAACAGTGTTCCGTGCGCCTTTGGCATTCAGTCATGCTGGCCACATGACTAAACACAGCACTGGCTTTTCGGCTTTGAAACAGAGATGAGCACTGCCCCCTAGAGTCGGGAACGACTAGCACATATATGCGAGGGGAACCTTTACCTTTAAAAGTAAAATCAAACCAGGATTATCTTAATCTTCCCCAAATATTGGTGAAGTTCAGAATCCCAACAGAGCTGGAGGTTATCAGAGTTGTTACTGAAGACAATTGAAATTATGGAATTCACTCATTTCTTCATCCCATATACAACAACCCATTTCAGTGATATCAAATCCAACAATTTCCTTACTCTTACTCTACTTGAAATATTTCAATAGACATTCAATAGACATTGACAATTTTAATGAAAATTTGAATGAAAAATGTTTAATGGAAAGAAGGACTGGAGGTGACATAATAACAGTTCTAAATCTCAGGGGTTGTCACAAATAAATCATTCTCCAAAGCACTTGAGGATGGGACAAGCAGCAATGGATGGAAATTAATCAATGAGAAAACCAACTTAGAACCAAGGAGAAATTTCCTGACAGAACCATTAATCAGTGGAACAACTTGCCTCAGAAGTCATGAATGCTCCAACACTGGAAGTTTTAAAGAAGATTTTGGATAACCATTTGTCTGAAATGGTATAAGGTTTCCTGCTGAGCAAGCAGTTGGACTAGAAGACTTTCAAGGTCCCTTCCAATTATGTGATTCTATTCTATTCTATTCTATTCTAAATTTACATTCTTGATGTAAGTAAACGGAGACCCTTTCATTCTTAGAAAGGGAAAATGGGGAAAATAATCCAAATTGCATCAATCAGTCAGACCCAGAGGTGAAATCCAGCAGGTTCTGGCAGGTTCTGGAGAAAAGGTAGCATAATTTTTGATTAGTTTGGAGAACTGGCAAATACCACCTCTGGCTGGCCCTAGAGTGGGAGGGAATGGAGATTTTGCAGTATCCTTTCCCTGCCATGCCCACCAAGCCACGCCCACAGAACTGGTAGCAAAAAAATTGAATTCCACCACTGGTCAGACCTCAGTGATATTTTTCAAAACTACCAAAGTGGATGCTGAAATATAACATTATACCCTGTGATGCTTCAAAGTTTGTAAACACCCTCCTTGTGGCGAACCAGGCATGATCACATCAAGACTAAGGCATCTAAGGGAGGTCCAAAGGTGCTTTTTCAAGACTTTTGGCTTGCAATTGTTGTTCAGTGCTCTCCCTCAGTGTGTCTATGAAGATTCACATCATCCAGGTCAGGAGTCTCCAACCTTGGCAACTTTAAGACTTGTGGACTTCAAACAGCAAGCTGGCTGTGGAATTCTGGGAGTTGAAGTCCACAAGTCTTAAAGTTGCCAAGGTTGGAGACCCCTGATCCAGGTCATAACTGTCCTAAATGTGCTTTTACAAGAGGCAACTGGAATTTCTGTTTTTTCTTCAAAGACATTTCACTTCTCATCCAAGAAGCTTCTTCAGCTTTGCAGATGTTTCACTTCTTGGATGAGAAACGAAAAGACACAAACTGAGCAATGTGGTATCTGCAGTATAATGCAGTGAGCCATGTACAGATCTGTTCATTGGGGAAACAAAACAACCACTTCACAAATGCATGGCACAACTAAGAGAACAACTAAGAGAACAAACCAACAAAATTGGGCGCTATCTAACAAAATGAAATTCAACAGTGAAAAAAGTAAGGTTCTACATTTAGGTCAAAAAAACAAAATGTACCGGTACCGTATATGTGGTACCTTGCTCAATAGTAGTACCTGTGAGAGGGATCTTGGAGTCCTAGTGGATAACCATTTAGATATGAGCCAGCAGTGTGCAGCAGCTGCGAAAAAAGCCAATACAGTTCTGGGCTGCATAAACAGAGGGATAGAATCAAGATCACGTGAAGTGTTAGTACCACTTTATAATGCCTTGGTAAGGCCACACTTGGAATATTGCATCCAGTTTTGGTCGCCACAATGTAAAAAAGATGTTGAGACTCTAGAAAAAGTGCAGAGAAGAGCAACAAAGATGATTAGGGGACTGGAGACTAAAATGTATGAAGAACGGTTGCAGGAACTGGGTATGTCTAGTTTAATAAAAAGAAGGACTAGGGGAGACATGATACTGTATTCCAATATCTCAGGGGTTGCCACAAAGAAGAGGGAGTCGGGCTGTTCTCCAAAGCACCTGAGGGTAGAACAAGAAGCAATGGGTGGAAACTGATCAAAGAAAGAAGCAACTTAGAACTAAGGAAATTTCCTGACAGTTAGAACAATTAATAAGTGGAACGACTTGCCTCCAGAAGTTGTGAATGCTCCAACACTGGAAATTTTTAAGAAAATGTTGGATAACCATCTGACTGAGATGGTGTAGGGTTTCCTGCCTGGGCAGGGGGTTGGACTAGATGGCCTCCAAGGTCCCTTCCAACTCTGTTGTTATGTTAAACCCATCAGGAGTAGATTCAGCAGTCCATCTCCATTTAAAAGATGAAGGCCACTCTTTTGAAGACAGCAAAGTCCACATTTTGGACAGAGAGGATGGGGAGGGATATGACATCATCTATCTTCAGTCTACAATAGAGTCCTTTCAACAGTTCCAAAAAGGCTCCACATCCATTTGCACCACTCATCACCCTGAAGACACAGATAAACATCCAAGCGGCCTTAAGAATTATCTAAAGGAATGCAAATGACTATCTGTCTGTAAGGAATAAATCCTTCTATTCCCCAGCCTCCAGCCAGAGCTGAAGAATTTTCTTGGTTGACAGGTGAAACACTTTCAAAGAAAAACCAGAAAGTCTATTTGCCTGGGACAGTCATGACCTGGATGACCGAGAATCTCCATTTGACACTTTGAGGGAGAACACTGAACAATAATTACAAGCCAATATGTTGGACACCCATGCTGTAGAGCCATGATGGGGAACCTAGGGCAGCGCCCTCTCTGTAGGCATGAGAGCCATCACCCCAGCTCACCTCTTGCTGGTATGCATGCATGGGGAGTGGGGTACATGCAGGATGGCTGCATGCATGTGGGGGTCGGGGTTCACATGGGGGTACACATGTGTACATGGGGGCAGGGGGAATGTGGGGGCATATCCACATGCATGAGAGTGGGGCACATGCAAGGGGCATGTGCGCATGTGGGGTGCATGTGGGGGGCCACACAGGCATGCAGGGGGGCATATGCAGGAGGGCATGCATGTAGGGGTATGTAGGCATGAACAGGAGGTGGGGTTGTACATGCATTGCATTTGGGTGGTTCAGGGGCGTGCTTTGGGCACTCAGTCTGGAAAAGGTTAGTCATCACTGCTGTAGAGGAACAAATCCAGACCCTTTATAAGGCTGATTACCTTCCAATCCCCTTCAAGACTTACACATGTGTATCTGAAAACAGCACTCATATACCTGCCATGGTTGAAAATGACAAAGATCTGCTCCATCCTGATTCCTCAGAGAAACTGGCTTTGCTCTTCTTGAACACATCGTTTGCAGAGCATGTGCTGCAGAATAAACTGCGTTGTAGATATTGTAGCTCTCTCCAGACATGGACGTTTCAAACACAGAACTAGGGACTTTCGCTAGTTCTTCCTTCCCTGTGCAGCGTTTTGCTGCTTGGTGAAATGGAGGGAGTGAGCAGTGAAATACAGAGTACCAGAACCATTTCATGTAAGGAAAGGTACTTGAAAAAGGGTTTAAGGTCTTAAGAAACTCCTGAAATCCTGGCACCTTGTTTGTGTGAAGTGAGAAGTGCAAGGAACCATTGAAAGTTTGGGCTGGGAAACTCCCAGATGGGAATGTCTTGAAAGTGAAATCCCACTGAGAGGTCCCGATCCACACTCTGTGGTCTATTGGCTTCATAAAAGTGATTTCAGAGGAATATAAAGCTCTTTGTAAAGCCTCCATAGATTGGACAGTCCCAGAAGCAAGGAACACGCTGATTTTCATCCCTAAGATAGTGTCTCTTATGTCTGCTATATATGCAGAAAGGGCGCCCATGCTTAACAATCGATTTCTCAAAAGTGGGATCAACCGCATCCAAACAATGCAAATATCATTCTGGAAGAGTTTTGGTTGGAGGTTTTGAAGAAAGGCTTCTCCACCTTCATTCTCTGATATTAAGAGGCCAATCCAGTTCCATCCAAAATGTTTCAATAGATGAATAATGCCCTCATATTGTTCATTTTCATTGGGAACCATGCTGAAAAAGGAAGGGAACTGTCTTTTGTCACTCAGGGCTGGATCAAAGGAGCCATAACTGAGCTTTTGGGAAGAAATACGCATAGAAAATTTTATTGAGAATCCTGTTGTGGTGCTGAAGAACCTAGAGCCATGATGGCGAGTGTATGGCACGCGTGCCCAAAGTGGCACACGAAGCCATCTCGCCTGGCACATGCGGTCTTGCTTTGTTTATCTTCTGGATTTCTGGTGTGCATGTGCGTGCAATGATCAGCTGTCCTTCACACGCGCAGCAGTGCTGAAAACCGGCCTGCACATACTAATCCAACTTTATAATTAAGTTACAAAAACCAAACACTTGTCATCAAGGTTTACATTGAAGAAGGAGATCATAAACTTCACAACAGAAGACTTAGAGAAGTAGAGAACGTTTATTTAGAAAATGCTGCCGATTTCATTATCCACTTTTTTCTCATTAATGGATGGGCTGGCTAAAACTGAAGGAAATTAAGGTTTACCAAAAATAGAATTCAAATAATATAGTATACGAAGACAATGTAATTAGAAAAATCATGAAATGTGCGGAAATGGATAAGCTTACGAAGGAGATGCAAGAAAAAGAGGAAACTGAATATTACCTAGTCTGGGAGAAATGGTATAGCTAGTTGAAGGAAAAGGGGAGGGGGAAGAGAAGGAAAGATTAAATAACGGTTAAATTAGGAGTAGAAATATAAGAACAAATAGGAAGAAACAAAAATTGTGGAAAGGAAATTGGGTACACATTTATGACTATATATATAGGTAAATAAAATAATCAGAATAATATAATATATTATATTTGTTTTCTGAGGTTTTTGCGGGTGTTTGTATGTAGATCTTTGGTTATTCGGGTTTTCTCCCGCGTAAAATTGGAAGTATCTTGGCAACGTTTCGACGAAGTCTCATTCGTCGTCTTCAGGCTTCAGCTTCGTGCTTCTGGAAGCAATATATATATGTCTTTGGTTGTTCGGGTTTTCTCCCGTGTAAAATTGGAAGTGTCTTGGCGACGTTTCGACGAAGTCTCATTCGTCATCTTCAGGCTTCAGCTTCGTGCTTCTGGGAGCAATGTGTGATCGCAGCTGTTTCTTCCTTTTAACTGCTAGTGGGGGTTTGAACTGATTGGGTGGGAGCTTGGCTGTGCTCTGATTGGATGGGGGTTTTTCTGTGCTCTGATTGGCTGGGGGTGTGTCCTGTGTTGGTGGGGGGGTGGTTGTGCTCAGTCTAGTCTGTGCTGCAGGGGGATTTGAGCTGGTGAGCTGCATAGCTGTTGTTTGGCTTTGTGGTCGTGCTACATCTTCATAGTGGGTGTCAGTCTGCTGCATGAATGGATTGGAGGGGTTTGAAATGGCTAATGTTGCAGCTGCGGTCTGGCTTCTGGTCCTTGGTCGTGCTTCATGATCAGTGTGGGTTTGGGTCTGCTTTCTGGGTGGATGTGCGGTGGTGACATCCTGTGTGGACCTTGTGAGTGTGGGTCTGGTGTCATTCCTTGTGTTAGGGACTCGTTTGTCAATAAGAGCGGGTTTCCAAATGGCTGGTAGGCGGGAGGTGTCATCTCGTTTGTTCATGCTGTGTGGGCGTTTTTCTATCTCAATGGCTTCTCTGATTATTCTGTTGTTAAAGTGTTCAGTTTTGGCGATAGTTCTGGTCTTTTTAAAGTCAATATCATGTCCTGTGACTTTAAAGTGTTGGACCAGGGAAGAAGTTGGTTCCTCTTTTTTGAATGAGTTCTTGTGTTCTTCAATGCGTGCACTTATTCTTCTGTTGGTTTGTCCAATGTATGTGGTGGGGCAGGCGGTGCATGGGATTTCATATACTCCTTGATTTTCTAACTCAATTTTGTCTTTGGGGTTTCTTAGGATGGTGGATATTTTTCGGTTTGTGCAGAATGCTGTCTTGATGTTGTGTTTGTGCAGGATCTTGCTGATTCTGTCTGTGGTGCCTTTTATATATGGGAGGAGGGCTGTGCCGTTTTCTTGTTCTCTGTCTTGGATTTTAGTGGGGGGTACTTTTTGGATTAGCTTGGTAATCTTATTTCTTTGGAATCCATTGGATGTTAGTACATTAGTGAGAGTGTCTAGTTCGGTTTTTAGGTGTTGTTCATCAGCTAAGCATTTTGTTCTGGAGATGAGTGTCTTGGCTACGGAGTTGATCTGTGCTGGGTGGTGGTGTGAGAGTGCGTGCAGATAGCGGTTTGTGTGTGTTTTCTTCTGGTAGATGGTGTGTCCTAGGGAGCCATTGGGTTTTCTGTAGACTAAGACATCCATAAGAACTCAGTCAAAAAAGAGGAACCAACTTCTTCCCTGGTCCAACACTTTAAAGTCACAGGACATGATATTGACTTTAAAAAGACCAGAACTATCGCCAAAACTGAACACTCTAACAACAGAATAATCAGAGAAGCCATTGAGATAGAAAAACGCCCACACAGCATGAACAAACGAGATGATACCTCCCGCCTACCAGCCATTTGGAAACCTGCCCTTATTGACAAACGAGTCCCTAACATGAGGAATGACACCAGACCCACACTCATGAGGTCCACACAGGATGTCACCACCGCACATCCACCCAGAAAGCAGACCCAAACCCACACTGATTATGAAGCACGACCAAGGACCAGAAGCCAGACCGCAGCTGCAACATTAGCCATTTCAAACCCCTCCAATCCATACATGCAGCAGACTGACACCCACTATGAAGATGTAGCACGACCACAAAGCCAAATAACAGCTATGCAGCTCACCAGCTCAAATCCCTCTGCAACACAGACTAAACTGAGCACAACCAAGCCCCCACCCAAACAGGACACACCCCCAGCCAATCAGAGCACAAAAAAACCCCCATCCAATCAGAGCACAGCCAAACTCCCACCCAATCAGTTCAAACCCCCACTAGCAGTTAAAAGGAAGAAACAGCTGCGATCACACACTGCTCCCAGAAGCACGAAGCTGAAGCCTGAAGATGACGAATGAGACTTCATCGAAACGTCGCCAAGACACTTCCAATTTTACATGGGACAAAACCCGAACAACCAAAGACCTATATATATATATTTATATATATATAATATATTAGAAATATATGTATAAGAAATACACTAGGATAAGAGAGAGAAAATGTACAAGTATTGATTAGAATAGAATAGAATAGAATTTTTATTGGCCAAGTGTGATTGGACACACAAGGAATTTGTCTTGCTGCATACGCTCTCAGTGTACATAAAAGAAAAGATACCTTCATCAAGGTACAACATTTACAACACAATTGATGGTCAATATATCAATATAAATCATAAGGATTGCCAGCAACAAGTTATAGTCATACAGTCATAAATGGAAAGAGATTGGTGATGGGAACTATGAGAAGATTAATAGTAGTGCAGATTCAGTAAATATTTTGACAGTGTTGGAATTATTTGTTTAGCAGAGTGATGGCCTTCGGGAAAAAACTGTTCTTGTGTCTAGTTGTTCTGGTGTGCAGTGCTCTATAGCGTCGTTTTGAGGGTAGGAGTTGAAACAGAATTACCGACGCAAAACCGTTGAAAAGAAGAAAGTGTTAATATTTCTTTTTGTTTTTGAAAAAAAAACTGTTTAATAAAAATTATTTTTTTTAAAAAAACGGAATTCTTCTTTGACCACTTTTGCAAAAGATTTCGATCTATGAAAAATGGTTGTTGTACCTGTGGAAACTTATATGTGTTCAAAATGTGGGCCATCTGGATGGAAGTGGCAGAAGGAAGGTCACCAATGACAGGCAAGATGTATGTCTTGTTCCTTCTGGCGCAATTGAAGTTGACAGGACTCCCTCGGTTCAGAAAAATAAGATCGAAAACATGCTTACTGGCCTCCCTGGCAATAAAAGGGGTTTCATGAATTTCCAGTTTTATTGTGATGCTGGGGAACTGCTTGCTGTTGTTGTTGATCTCACGAATGGCAAAATACATAGAAAGTACATGCTGGAAGTTTTTGGGAATCAGTCTGAAATAAAAATGCACATAATTATATGATAAAAAAATTAAACCTGAGTGACACCAGCAATCTTTCAAATCTGTTCATCATTTTCTTCACCCACCAGTGTCAGCTAATAAAAAATTTGGTGAGGATGATATGAATGGGAATCTCATGTAATTATAATCTCTTTTTTTAAAAAAAAAACTCTGTTAATGGGTTAGTAGAAATAATTGTAGTTAACGCAATAAGTTTTTAGATTCTGATACTAATCAAGTAAAGATTATAAAAGCCCCCTGTATTTGCTATATTGAAAAAGTGTTAAATGACATTGTCTCACGTGAAATCTTGGTGCTCTCATTGTTGAGACATGGGAGGAACAATCTCAGAATGCATTTTCAAAATTAAATTTTCTGAGAGTTTCTGTTAAAACACTCCTTCAGATTTCTAGATTTCTTAAGATGATCCGTTATAATATGAGCAGATTCCATTTCAATGTTGTTTTAAGATGCTGCTTCTCAGTTGTTACCATGGTCAAAATGCCTAACGTCATTAAAATGACAGCCAAGAGATCTATGCCACATTTGAACCAGGATAATCTACCTCTTCCTTATATTCTATGAAGTTTTATTTCATGATATTCAAAGACGAAAGAGATACTTACTTTCCATATTTAGCAACATCTGGCTCGTTTTTGAAATTCTGTATTTTTTCATCACTATAGAAAAGAGAAATAAATCCCCCAAGTATCATTTGAGATCTGGAGGTGCTAATCTTCCCCAGAGCATTGGAAGGCTGGATGCAGATGAATTTCAAATGCTCATTGACACTGTCAGGAAGGAAGGAGAACAGCAGGATAACTTTAAACAGCAGCAGTCTTGAGCCACCATCCCATATCTTCAAGTACATGGTCAACAAAATATAATGTCTTCTCTGCAAGGAACTTTTCTTTTGACTAACCAAATGGGAAATGCCACTGAAAAGAAGGAAGTTTTTTATAAGCAAATTTTTAAAAAAAAAGTATTTGGGAGAACAGCTTCCCTGATTTAGCTAACGTCTAAATTTTCAGTGGCATAATACAAATTACAAGAGCTCATTTAAAAGTGTAATAATTCTGAAGATTTTTTTTCTTCCTTTCCTTGTGCAGCTGTGATACTGCCAAAGAAGTAGAATGTTCAATTTGCTAATTAGAGGACAAATAATACCTTTCTTCCAAGTCATCTTGTCCCTGGTGATTTAGAGAACTTTGTGTGTGTGAGAGAGAAAACTCTCTACATAGTTAATGTAAGTTATTAGTTAGTGTCAAAATCAGAAGGATTTCCAAGCATTAACTGAAGGACAATAAACAACTGAAACTGTTATAAAGACACTGGTCTTTTTATGCATATGAATAGTGCAAGATCACTATGCTTTCATAAAAATTCATAAAGACCAATGCTTTCATAAAAATTTCAGCTGTTTATGGTCCTTCAGTTAACACATGGAAACCATTCTGATTCTGGTCTTCATGAATCACTGGCTCATCATGGTACAGGGTCTTGTGCAGCTCAGTGAAGCTATGAGATACATAGGGTACAGGGCCACCCAAGATGAAGAGGTCATAGTGGAGAATTTATGACAAAATGTGGTCCATTGGAGAAGAAAATCAGTTGTTAAGTGAATCACTACAGTTGTTAAGTTAGTGACCTGATTGTTAAGGGATTCTGGCTTCCCCATTGACTTTACTTGTCAGAAGTTTGCAAAAGGGATCCCATGACCCCAGACTCTGCAACCATCATAAATATGAGTCACTTTCCATATCCATAAATCCATATCACTCTAAAGTGAATTTCCTACCTGGATTCTGGAGTGCCACATTTATCTATTCATTTCCAATACATTATATCTATGCACCAGGCAAAGAAAGCTGCACTGGGAGAGAGGATCTAAGGAGTCTTCCTGGAACTGTCTTTGAAATGGAGATGTCTGGCCAGAGCTACAGTATTTACAATGCTGTCTATGCTGTAGCACATGGTCTCCATGCTATGTATTCATCCAGAGCCAGGCGGAAGACGAGAGGCAACGGAGAGAAGTGGAATTTGCTGAAAGTCCAACCTTGGCAGGTGAGTTACGTTGCCTTTCAATGGGAACATAGCCATAATAATATAGTTATTTCAGTTTTTACAAAATTCACTAAGTATAGCAATAACACTTAGACCTATATACCGCTTCACAGTGCTTTACAGCCCTCTCTAAGAGGTTTACAGAGTCAGCACATTGTCCCCAACAGTCTTGGTCCTCATTTTACCAACCTCAGAAGGATCAAAGGCTGAATCAATCTTGACCCAGGTGAGATTTGAACTGCCAAATTGCAGGCAGCCGGCAGGCAGCAGAAGTAGCCTGCAGTACTACATTCTAACCACTGTGCTACCATATTCTTTTTCGAATGAAGGCAAAAATACATGTCCAAGGATAATGATGGGAGATCAGATTTGGGTAAGTCAATGGGACCAGAGATTTACTCATCTGAGCTTTCAGATTCATGCTGGAGACCATCTTCAGGAAATTTCTCTCTACTGAAATACAAACCTTGGGTTATTATGTGAGTCATGTTTATGAGGTGTCTTCCTGTTGCTGCAAAATTAAATGTGTGTCCTTCACTGCAATGTGAGGCTACCAAAAAGTTCAGGTCTCCTCATCTAACTTGTAAGATGTGCCATATAGTTGGTGTTTTACCTTCTTTTTTCTTTTTTCTCCTTTTTCTGGCCCACAATTTTGTCACTTTGTCAAAGATTGCAGTAAGGTTTCTCTGGCATGATTTTTTTTTTGACAAACCCATGTTGGCTTCTGGTTATGACTTTTTTGCCTCTGAGTGTTCACAGATTCATTCCAGAATCTTCCCAGGGGAAGGATGAGGTCAGGCTAAAAGGTTTGAAGTTTCCTAGATTTATGTTTTTCCCCTTTTTTGAAGATAGGAACTACATCAGCTGCTTTCCAGTCCTCTGGTAGTTCCTCGCTACTCCAGGATTTTTGAAAGATATAGTTCATTGGTCCCGAGATCATGTCTGCCAGTTCTTTCAGAACCTTTGGGTGTAACCCATCTGGTCCTGATGATTTGAACTCATCTAGGGTGGACTTACTATTTTCTTATCTATTTTAAGTTGTATTCCTGATTTGTTTCTCATGGTTCTGTTTTTGATAGGTTGGGCTGTTCGTTTTAATTGAACACCATTTAGTAAATAAAAAAATGGATTGTATAATCTATTGCCTCCTATTGGCAGCAATTTCTCACTTCTCTGTTATCTTTTAGCTTCGTTTATTTCTGAAAAACCTCCATTTCAACAATAGTGCTGGGGAAGAAATAGTGTTCAATGAGAATGGAAACGTTGCAGCAGCATACGATATCATCAACTTGATTACTTTCCCCAATCGATCCTTTCAGAAGGTCCAAGTTGGAGGTATTGAACCTCAGCGTTCTCAAAAGGAAGATCTCACCATAAATATAACTCCCATTGTATGGAATCCCAAATTTAAGCAGGCGAGTGGAACAAACCAACTAAAATTTGGGGATATTTTCTCAATTTTGGGGATTTTAAACCAGTTGTCTTAGAATGGTTCCGAGGTCGTTTGATAACTTCTTAATTGTTTATGATCCCCTTTAGAACATCTCAAGTTCCTCTACTCTGTAGAGATCATGAAGCGATTTATACTCAAATTCTCAATAATAGTTCAAAGATTTTTCAGATGTTAATTGCTCCTCTGACTGATTCTAGCAATCAGTCCTAGGAATTCCAAATTTTCCATTATTAGAAATTACAAGAAGATGGGGGGGTTGGATTTATTTAAAGAGAATGACTGATGAATGATTGATTCAAAGATTATAATCCATTTTAATTTCTTATTCTGGCCATTCCCAATAGACACCACCTTCTTCTACCTGTGTAGAAAGTTGCCATCCTGGGTACCGGAAATTGATTAAGGAGGGGAAACAGGTTTGCTGCTATGACTGTGGTGAGTGTTTAGAGGGAAGCATTTCCACCATGATTGGTAAGAAAAAAATATGTATAATTCTTTAAAAGTACATTATGCTCTAACCAAGTTTGGATTCTTGAATATAGTTTTAAAGAAAAGCATAGATTGATTGGGATTGTTCACTAGCCTTGTTCTCTTCTTTTATTAAGTAAAAACTTTTCTTTATTTAACTGTGTAATCTCTTGTTCAGGAAACAAGGTGGTCTATTGAATACAAAAATAAACTTTAAAAATATTTTCTTAAAGCAAAATTTTTTAAAGAGCTTTATTCTCTCAAAAAACAGCTTCAGGAAGGAATAGTTGTTAAAAACTTAATTTTATTCAATGTGTAGAATTTTTAGAAATTGTATTTATGGTTTTTAGATTCCAAGCAATGTGAGAGGTGTCCAGAAGAACAATATCCAAATGAGAAACACCATCAATGTATTCCCAAAATTATGACCTATTTATCGTACAAAGAAATCCTGGGAGAAATCCTGACTGGCTTTGCTGTTTCTTTTGCTGTCATCACAGTTGTGGTGATGGGGACATTCATCTTCCACCAGAACACTCCCATCGTCAAAGCCAACAACTGGGATATCACCTGCGCCCTGCTTGTCTCGCTCCTGCTGTGTTTTGTTTGCTCCTTCCTCTTCCTCGGATGTCCAGGGACAGTCACATGTCTGCTCCGACAAGCAGTTTTTGGAGTTGTCTTCTCCATTGCGGTGTCTTGTGTCTTAGCCAAAACCATCACTGTGGTTCTGGCCTTCATGGCCACAAGGCCAGGGAACCGCATGAGGTTGTGGGTGGGGAAAAGGCTGTCCGTCTCAGTCATTGTTTTTTGCTCCCTTATTCAAACAAGCATCTGTGCTGTCTGGTTGACCATTTCTCCTCCTTTCCCAGAGTTGGACATGCATTCCCAGGTGGATGAGATCTTAGTGCAGTGCAATGAAGGCTCAGAGATCATGTTTTATGTTGTGCTGGGCTACATGTGGCTTCTGGCCCTCATCAGCTTCACGGTGGCCTTCTTTGCCCGGAAGTTGCCCGACACTTTCAATGAAGCCAAGCTCATCACCTTCAGCATGCTGGTCTTCTGCAGCGTTTGGGTGTCCTTTGTGCCCACCTACTTGAGCACCAAAGGGAAATCCATGGTGGCTGTGGAAGTCTTCTCTATCTTGGCCTCAAGTGGTGGCTTATTAGGTTGCATTTTCCTGCCCAAGTGCTACATTATCATGCTGAGACCAGAGCTGAATACCAGAGAGCAGCTAGTTAGGAAAAAGACTGGTGTGATTTCACAGGCAGCATGAATGAAACCTAAATTTTTATTATTTGGATGAAAATTTCTGAATTTTATTTAGAAATAACTCTTTTCTTCAATTTTTTAATTGCAATAGAATTATAGACTTGTATATAGACTTGTTAAATGGGTGACACTGACCAAGGTTCAGTCTCTCCAAACTCTCTCTACCAACGTAATTTTCTTGATTGTAAAGAAATGTTAGGTTAACATTGATGAAGGAACAGACATCATGGGAAAGTAGAAAGCGAGGAAAAAAACTCAGAGTACCCCCATTTTGATTCTGTTTAATTTAGAAAAGATCAAAGAAATTCAGGCTGGCTTTCAAGATAGCCTATAACAACAATGGTGCACCATTGGAATAAGACAAAAAATGACTTTGATTGAATAAAGACAAGAGCCCATTTAGGGGATTATACTGTGGATCATAATGGCAGCAAAATGTCATTATTTCTCTGCTCTCCTTGTTTCTGGAGATAGCCATTCAGGTAATACAAATCATTCATGGCTTGAGACCAGGTTATTTGAAGGACCATCTTCCTTCAGGCACGTCTACCTGACCCACCAGAGCAGGAAGGAAGGGAATGTTGTTGTTTTTGGAGTCAAGTTTTATTGATTTTTCTTTCATGCACACCCACATATTTTATGACCATATCGTATCTTACACAACTTATCATATCCAAATACATTTTACATAGTTACAATTTCTGCCAAAATATTCTTTTTCCCTACATTTTTTATCTTGTCTTAATAATTCTATGCTTATTATATAAACAACATCACCATCCGCCATCATATCCTAATTTTTCCATTGTTAATCATATATATTCTCTTTTAACTTTCATATTAATTCATTCTTCATCCTAATAAATTTGAACATGTTCAGAGTTGCCTTTCTCCCATTTCATCTCTCTTGTTTTACAACAATCCTTCTCTCCTTCTCCTCTCTTTTCCTTCCCTCCCTTCTTCTATCCTTTTCTACTTTCTTCTTGGAGGAAAGGAATGTTAAGGGACTCCTCTGCTAAGAAAGTACAGTCATGGTTAGGGTGTTAGGCAGCTTTCTCATTTGTTTTAGTAGAAGTTTGTTGCCATAACTTTGGTTCTCAGGTTGAGCCTTGTTGATGCTTTGTCTAGCAGGTTAAGGCACCACATTCCAAGACCTTCTGACTCCATCCCCTTCCCCCAAGAATGGCAACTGAGAAACAAAATAAAAGAGAGCGCACAGTTGACCAAAGTCATTCTGACAGTTGACAGGTACATCTGGTGGGACTCAGAAGAAGGCCCTTCTCTATGGTGGCTCCCTCTCTTTGGAATATGATCCTCACAAAGAATAAATTGTTCCCCATATTGACATTCTTTTACAAGGCCCTGAGGACCTGGTTTGCCAATGGGCATGGAGAACCCAGAGTGAGATGGGGCATATCAAGTGGTTTATCTGATTGATTATAATCACCAGGATGGTGAAGTCTATTGCTTTTATTGTTTAGATATTGGGTTTTTTTATTTTTTAAGTTACCCAGAGTTACTGAGATTGAGTGGGCAGCCATAAAAATGTACATAAATAATGCAAGCATAACTATCCAGATGATTTCAAGGTCCTGACTCAAGGTCCATTCAGAACTCGATGAGGAGGAACAGTATCAGATTACATGAGACTGAGAAGCTGCACTTTGAGATCCTCCTAGACCAGTAGTGGGATTCAAATCCCAGCACTACCAGTTCACTATTGGGAGTGTGTGGGTGCATGCGTTTGCTTTGCAGGCACATGGCAACTCTGCAGCCGAACCAGTAGCAACCCAGCCCTGTCCTAGACCATAGCTGCTATTTGATGATCAATTGATAACTGTGGCCAGGAGTCCTTTGTTCAGGTCCCTTATTTGTAAACTTTGTTCAGGTCCCTTAGTTGTCCCTTAGTTGTAAACCTAATCTTGCGTAGCTTCTTCTCCAGAAACACTACACTACTAATCAGAGCATATAAAACATTTGCTAGACCAATTAGATCTCTAAGGTCTCTTCCAACTCTGTTATTCTGTCATTTTCTTTTATTTCTATGATTCTGGTACTTTATGAATAAAACATACAAATAAGATTCTTTCAAGGTACCTTAAAGACAGAGGAAATCCTGATGAAATATATACATAAAGGCAGTGGTGGGATTCAGCCGGTTTGCACCACTTTGGGAGAACCGGTTGTTAGCTTTTTGAGCTGTCTGGCAAACTGGTGGTTGGAAGAAATCGTTAGGGCAGAGTTAGGTTGTTAAATTACTTGAATCCCACCACTGCATAAAGGTAAAGGTAAAGGTTCCCCCCACACATATGTGCTAGTCGTTCCCAACTCTAGGGGGCAGTGCTCATCTCCGTTTCAAAGCCAAGGAGCCAGTGCTGTCCGAAGATGTGGCCGGCATGACTAAATGCCAAAGGAGCACTGAACACTGTTATCTTCCCACCAAAGGTGGTCCCTATATTTTTACTCACGATTTTATATGCTTTTATTTATTTATTTATTTATTTATTATTCATATTTATATACCGCCCTATCTCCCAAAGGACTCAGGGCGGTTTACAGGCATTTAAAAACAAATAAATACAGTCTAAAAACAATTTAAAAAACTTATTCTAAAGCCTAATAATTAAAAATGTAACAGTAAAACAGTAAAACAGTAAAACAGTAAAACAGTAAAACCCAATTTAAAACCCATAAATTAAAATCTAGCTCAGTCTGAACTGCTAGGTTGGCAGAAGCTGGGACAAGTAACAGGAGCTCACCCATTACATGGCAGCACTAAGGATTCGAACTACTGAATTGCCGGCCTTTTGATCAACAAGCTCAGCATCTTATCCACTGAGCCACCGCATCCCTCTTACATGCTACCAATGATCTAAGACAGTTCCACTAATGAACTCAAGTTACATATGTGGCCAGGTTATATTCATTGAACCATGATAAGATGGACCTGGAGATACAGAACTTGCCCTTCATTGCTCAAGAATGTCTAGAGTGAGACCACAGGGACACTGTTCTTGAAAACTCACACAAACTCACACAGACCCAAAGGTGCTTTTAACAAAAGGCAATTGGATTTTCTTGTTCTTTTTCTTTGAAAACATTTTGCTTCCCATCCAAGAAGCTTCTTGGGTGAAAACTAAAATGTTTTTTTTAAAAAAACCCAAAAAACCTCAAGATGCTTTTTAAAAAAAAACAAAAGAGAGAAACAAAAGCACCTTTGGGACAACCATGAAATGGATGATTGAGCATCTCCATAAATATACTCCTACACAGAGGTGGGCTTCACATACTGTTGCAACTGGTTTGGCCAGCATCGGAAATGTGAGCGTGTGTACGCGCCATCTGTGCATGCATGTGGCATCACAAAACATGGCAATTTGCTCATGCGCGCTATCTGCACATGCATGCAATGTCAAAAACACAGTGATACAGGACAGGATTGCACCAGGGCAGGTGGGCGGGGGAAGGCCCACCCATAGGTGGCCACTACCGGTTCGCATGAACCAGCCCAAACCGACTGAATCCCACCTCTGCTCCTACATACTTTCTTTTTTTCCAATGTGACAGTTTCAGCAAACCTGGGGTGGGGGGATGGTAAGTATTTCTCTGAATTAGGAGATTGTGAGTTGAGGACTACTAATCCTCTATTAACCAGCATGCAAATCAGAGTTTCCAAGATCTCAAGATCATTTCTTTCTTGCCTGATGAGGTGCTGACAAGAGATGGTTTTACACTGTACAATTTCTTCAATTGGAAAAAGAGCTGAATAGCTTTGCGAAAGGGATTTATCTACCTTGTAATTATCTCAATTAATTAATTAAACTTGTTTTTTAGGGGGAGGCATAGAACCTAGGGAGACTTAATACTTTGAAATTAACAACAACTCCATGAGGCTCAATAGGTGGCATTATGAATCACTCAGATGATAATGATTGTAACCTACAAGTTTAGTTATGCTTAAAGCCAACAGAGGTTCTTTCATTGTTCCAAGCAAAGTGTTGTGAGGATGAAG
Source organism: Ahaetulla prasina (assembly GCF_028640845.1). Lineage (NCBI taxonomy): Eukaryota > Metazoa > Chordata > Lepidosauria > Squamata > Colubridae > Ahaetulla > Ahaetulla prasina. The sequence continues at coordinate 18,333,432 of NC_080542.1, forward strand.
ATGTGGCTGCATTGCTGTGATTGGAGCCAAATTGCTTTGGCAATCAAAGAGACTGACATACTTTGCCATTGGTTTTTACTTTCTCTCTTTGTTCTCCAAGCTTCTTTTAGCAAGACCTTCAACTCCATGTGTCGAAACAAACAACATTTGCAGGTTAATCTCCCTGCCCTTTCCAGTGATATCGTCATTGGAGAATTTGTGTCTACTTTATATCCTGAATGGTCTTTGCTCCACTTTATGGAACATCCAGCAGGATCTTTGAGAGGAACGCAAGTATTCCTTTGAAAGAAACTCTGATATGCCTTTCAAGTTTTTTTTTAACATGATTGTATTCAGGATATTCTGAATAATTTTTTTCCAATTTAGATGCGAATTAAAACTGGTTTAGTATGACTCTTATTTATACTTCTGTCTTGATTAATGATATTTCAGGTGCTGGAATATAGCTGTTGAATGTTGCCTTGCAGACATGGTTTTCCATGTGCCTGTTTTACATAAGAATTCATCTGTTCATAAGAAAAACTCACAACTTTAATTTTAATAACATTGTTCCTCTATATTTTCATTTTGTATCCGAAAGGAAAAATAAACCCAGTCAAAAATATTTTAATAAAACTATAAAAATAAAAATAAAAACTATAAATATTTCCGTTATTCCTGCTGTTTATTGATGCTGTTAGAATTCAATCATTTATTCCTTGTTTGCCTCCTTGCTTACTGCAGGGTAAGTAGAAATGTAGATATATTTAAAAATATGAATATAATAAAATCTTACATCTTCAGTACTTGGATTGTCATTAACAGTTGGCACAATCCATCAGTTTCTGTCTTCCAGTTCCATTGCTGCCCTTCATATATGAAAGAATCCTTTTAATTGCGTTAAAACCCAGTTTTAAATTTCTCAAAATGTGATGCACAAATGCTCACAGGATACTCAAATGTGTTTCAAACACTCCACCTCAGCTCCTCATTCTATGCCTTCCTCACTTCTGGAATATCTTAATTACTGAATTTTAAGAATCAAAGTTTTTTCTTTAAAGCTTCTTCTGTTTAGTTTTAGAAAGAGGGCAGAGAACGGCAGCCAAGGTAGACTAGAATAGAATAGATTTTTTTATTGGCCAAGTGTGATTGGACATGCAAGGAATTTGTCTTGGTGTATATGCTCTCAGTGTACATAAAAGAAAAGATACCATCAAGGTACAACACTTACAACACTCAGTGATGGTCATAGGGTACAAATTTAACACTTAATGATACAACACTTAATGATAATCATAGGGTACAAATAAGCAATCAGGAAACAATCAATATCAATATAAATCATAAGGATTACCAGCAACAAAGTTACAGTCATACAGTCATAAGTGGAAGGAGATGGGTGATGGGAACAATGAGAAGATTAATAGTGCAGATTTAGTAAATAGTTTGACAGTGTTGAGGGAATTATTTGTTTACCAGAGTGATAGCGTTTGGGAAAAAACTGTTCTTGTGTCTAGTTGTTCTGCTGTGCAGTGCTCTATAGCATGATTTTGAGGGTAGGAGTTGAAACAGTTTATGTCCAGGATGTGAGGGATCTGTCAATATTTTCATGTCCCTCTTCTTGATTTGTTCAGTATACAGGTCCTCAATGGAAGGCAGGTTGGTAGCAATTATTTTTTCTGCAATTCTAATTATCCTCTGAAGTCTGTGTCTGTCTTGTTGGGTTGCAGAACTGAACCAGACAGTTATAGAGGTGCAAATGACAGACTCAATAATATTCCTCAATAATTAGGGGACTGCAGGCTCATATGAAAAATAGTTGCAGGAATTGGGAATATCTAGTTTAATTAAAAAAAAGAAGAAGAAGAAGAAGAAGAAGAAGAAGAAGAAGAAGAAGAAGAAGAAGAAGAAGAAGAAGAAGAAGAAGAAGAAGAAGAAGAAGAAGAAGAAGAAGAAGAAGAAGAAGAAGAAGAAAGACTGGGGTGACATGGTAGCAGTTTTTCAATATCTAAGGCATTGTCACAAAGAAGTGGGAGGCAATTGATTCTGCAAAGCTCCTGAAGGCAAGACATGAAGCAATGGATAAAAACTAATTAAGGAGAGAAGCAACTTAGAACTAAGCAGAAATGCCTGCCAGTTGGAACAATAAATCAGTGGAATGACTTGCCTCCAGAAGTTCTGAATGCTCCAATATTGGAAGATTTTTAAGAAGAGATTGGATTACCACTTGTCTGAAATGGTATAAGGTTAAGGTTAGGTTAGACTGAGTAACAGTTGGACTAGAAGACCTCCAAGATCCCTTCCAACTCTGTCATTCTGTTTATTCATTTTCAAAGAAATGCTTCAGAACATGAGTGCTTTCTTTATTTCTCTAGTACACATTAAAGCAGACAGATACATCATTTTAGGCATGAAGAAAAACATTACAAAAGATGTGCAGAGAAAGAGTGCAGAGAAGAGCAACAAAGATGATTAGGGGACTGGAGGATAAAACATATGAAGAACGGTTGCAGGAACTGGGTATGTCTAGTTTAACAAAAAAAAGGACATGGGGAGACATGATAGCTGTGTTCCAATATCTTAGGGGCTGCCACAAAGAAGAGGGAGTCAGGCTGTTCACCAAAGCACCTGAGGGTAGAACAAGAAGCAACGGGTGGAAACTGGTCAAAGAAAGAAGCAACTTAGAACTAAGGAGAAATTTCCTGACAATTAGAACAATTAATAAGTGGAACGACTTGCCTTCAGAAGTTGTGAATGCTCCAACACTGGAAATTTTTAAGAAAATGTTGGATAACCATCTGACTGAGATGGTGTAGGGTTTCCTGCCTGGGCAGGGGTTGGACTAGAAGGCCTCCAAGGTCCCTTCCAACTCTGATGTTATGTTATGTTATGTTATGTTATGTTATGTTATGTTATGTTATGTTATGTTATGTTATGTTATGTTATGTTATGTTATGTTATGTTATGTTATGTTATGTTATGTTATGTTATGTTATGTCTGTCTAAATCCAATTATTATCTGATTCAAAGGTTATAAAACTAAATGAAATTCTTCTTGCAGGTCATTGCCTAAAAACTTCCAGCATGTCCTAGCCTTCAGTTTTGCAATGCAGGAGATCAACAGAAATGAGAACTTGTTACCCAACATCACCTTGGTCTCCAAGATATATGAGAATGGTTTTCAGGAAATGAAAGCCTCTGAGAGTGTTATGACTCTCTTCTTTGTGGAAGGCCGCTGTCAACTCAATTACAGGAAGGGAAAGGACCAAAACGTCATGGCTGTCATTGGTGATCTCCCTTCCCAGAACACCATCCAAATGGCCAACATCTTAAATGCCTACAAAATTCCACAGGTAGGTATCTGGGCTCACTTAAAGTTACAAGAAGAAGGAAAGGATTGTAGTTTTTTTTTTTTTGTTTTTTTTTAAACTATCTGAGAACAAAAAATGGGGGGAAGCCTTCAAAAACAAGTAAAGTATTGGGGAACTCATTTTGGGTAGTTTTTATTTATTTATTTTGCCAGAGAAATACAATGCATCAATTACTATTGGAAAAGCAGTAATTCTTAATAAGCACAAACATTACATTTAGTATGTAAGAAATGATGTAGCCATCATTCTTTTTATCTAGAAAAGTGCTTCCTTTCTTCTTTTTGACATGTCTGCAAAAACAGTACCTAGTCTAAAAGCAGATCATTATTTATTCCCACTCTGCAGCTCAGTTATGGCACTTTTGACCAGGCATTGAGTGATAAACAGCAGTTTCCTTCTTTCTACTGGATGACTTCAAATGAAAACCTCCAATATGCTGGGATCATTCAGCTCCTGAAATATTTTGGATGGAATTGGATTGACCTGCTCATTCCAGAAGACACCACTGGAGAGAGATTTCTCAGAATTCTGAGACCCAAATTTATCCAGAGTGATATTTGCATTTCTTTAATTCAATTTATTCCAAGATTGGCAAATTATGACCCCAGCACCTTACGAAAGAATAATCTAAGTAAAATAGGACGTGTCCTGTGGTATAGTAAAACCAATGTAATACTTGTTTATGGGGACATTCACTCTATAGATGGCTTACGAGTAATTCTTGAATGCTATGAACTTGGTCACAGGCTCCCAATAGAGAGGGTTTGGGTCATAAGTGCTCTCTGGGATGTCACTTCTGTCTTTGAACCTCAGAAATTCACCCCATTATCCTTCAATGGCAGCTTGTCGTTTGCTCTACACACAAATAGGGTACCAGGCTTTCAAGAGTTCCTCGAGAAGCTAAATCCATATCACTCTAAAGTGTATTTGCTACCTGGATTCTGGAGTTCCGCATTTATCTGTTCATTTCCAATACACTATATCTATGCACCAGGCAAAGAAAGCTGCACTGGGAGAGAAGATCTAAGGAGTCTTCCTGGAACTGTCTTAGAAATGGAGATGTCTGGCCAGAGCTACAGTATTTACAATGCTGTCTATGCTGTAGCACATGGTCTCCATGCTATGTATTCATCCAGAGCCAGGCAGAAGACGAGAGGCAACGGAGAGAAGTGGAATTTGCTGAAAGTCCAACCTTGGCAGGTGAGTTACGTTGCCTTTCAATGGGAACATAGCCATAATAATATAGTTATTTCAGTTTTTACAAAATTCACTAAGTATAGCAATAACACTTAGACCTATATACCGCTTCTCAGTGCTTTACAGCCCTCTCTAAGAGGTTTACAGAGTCAGCACATTGTCCCCAACAATCTTGGTCCTCATTTTACCAACCTCGGAAGGATCAAAGGCTGAGTCAATCTTGACCCTGGTGAGATTTGAACTGCCAAAATGTAGGCAGCCGGCAGGCAGCAGAAGTAGCCTGCAGTACTGCATTCTAACCACTGTGCTACCATATTCTTTTTCGAATGAAGGCAAAAATACATGTCCAAGGATAATGATGGGAGATCAGATTTGGGTAAGTCAATGGGACCAGAGATTTACTCATCTGAGCTTTCAGATTCATGCTGGAGACCATCTTCAGGAAATTTCTCTCTACTGAAATACAAACCTTGGGTTATTATGTGAGTCACGTTTACGAGGTGTCTTCCTGTTGCTGCAAAATTAAACGTGTGTCCTTCACTGCAATGTGAGGCTACCAAAAAGTTCAGGTCTCCTCATCTAACTTGCAAGATGTGCCATATAGTTGATGTTTTATTTTCTTTTTTCTTTTTTCTCCTTTTTCTGGCCCACAATTTTGCCACTTTTTCAAAGATTGCAGTAAAGTTTCTCTGGCATGGTTTTTTTTTTTTTGACAAACCAACTTTTTTGCCTCTGAGTGTTCACAGATTCATTCCTTGATTATCTTTTCCAGAATCTTCCCAGGGGAAGGCTGAGGTCAGTCTGATAGGTCTGAAGTTTCCTGGATTTATGTTTTTCCCCTTTTTTGAAGATAGGAACTACATCGGCTGCTTTCCAGTCCTCTGGTAGTTCCTCACTACTCCAGGATTTTTGAAAGATATAGTTCATTGGTCCCGAGATCATGTCTGCCAGTTCTTTCAGAACCTTCGGGTGTAACCCATCTGGTCCTGATGATTTGAACTCATCTAGGGTGGACTTACTATTTTCTTATCTATTTTAAGTTGTATTCCTGATTTGTTTTTCATGGTTCTGTTTTTGATAGGTTGGGCTGTTTGTTCATTTTAATTGAGCACCATTTAGTAAATAACAAAATGGATTGTATAATCTATTGCCTCCTATTGGCAGCAATTTCTCACTTCTCTGTTATCTTTTAGCTTCGTTTATTTTTGAAAAACCTCCATTTTAACAATAGTGCTGGGGAAGAAATAGTGTTCAATGAGAATGGAAACGTTGCAGCAGCATATGATATCATCAATTTGATTACTTTCCCCAATCGATCCTTTCAGAAGGTCCAAGTTGGAGGTATTGAATCTCAGAGTTCTCAAAAGGAAGATCTCACCATAAATACAACTCCCATTGTATGGAATCCCAAATTTAAGCAGGCGAGTGGAACAAACCAACTAAAACTTGCGGATATTTTCTCAATTTTGGGGATTTTAAACCAGTCGTCTTAGAATGGTTCCGAGGTCATTTGATAGCTTCTTAATTGTTTATGACCTCCTTTAGAACATCTCAAGTTTTTCTACTCTGTAGAGATCATGAAGGGATTTGTACACAAATTCTCAATAATAGTTCAAAGATTTTTCAGATGTTAACTGCTCCTCTGACTGATTCTAGCAATCAGTCCTAGGAATTCCAAATTTTCCATTATTAGAAATTACAAGAAGATGGGGGGGTTGGATTTATTTAAAGAGAATGACTGATGAATGATTGATTCAAAGAATATAATCCATTTTAATTCCTTACTCTGGCCATTCCCAATAGACACCACCTTCTTCCACCTGTGTAGAGAGCTGCCATCCTGGGTACCGGAAATTGATTAAGGAGGGGAAACAGGTTTGCTGCTATGACTGTGTTGAGTGTTTAGAGGGAAGCATTTCCACCATGATTGGTAAGAAAAAAATATGTATAATTCTTTAAAAGTACATTATGCTCTAACCAAGTTTGGGTTCTTGAATATAGTTTTAAAGAAAAGCATTGATTGGGATCGTTCACTAGCCGTGTTCTCTTCTTTTTTTAAGTAAAAACTTTTCTTTATTTAACTGTATAATGTCTTATTAAGGAAACAAGGTGGTCTATTGAATACAAAAATAAACTTTAAAAATATTTTCTTAAAGCAAAAATTTTAAAAGAGCTTTATTCTCTCAAAAAACAGCTTCAGGAAGGAATACTTGTTAAAAACTTAATTCTATTCAATGTGTAGAATTTTTAGAAATTTTATTTATGGTTTTTAGATTCCAAGCAATGTGAGAGGTGTCCAGAAGAACAATATCCAAATGAGAAACACCATCAATGTATTCCCAAAATTATGACCTATTTATCGTACAAAGAAATCCTGGGAGAAATCCTGACTGGCTTTGCTGTTTCTTTTGCTGTCATCACAGTTGTGGTGATGGGGACATTCATCTTCCACCAGAACACTCCCATCGTCAAAGCCAACAACTGGGATATCACCTGCGCCCTGCTTGTCTCGCTCCTGCTGTGTTTTCTTTGCTCCTTCCTCTTCCTTGGATGTCCAGGGACAGTCACATGTCTGCTCCGACAAGCAGTTTTTGGAGTTGTCTTCTCCATTGCGGTGTCTTGTGTCTTAGCCAAAACCATCACTGTGGTTCTGGCCTTCATGGCCACAAAGCCAGGGAACTGCATGAGGTTGTGGGTGGGGAAAAGGCTGTCCGTCTCAGTCATTGTTTTTTGCTCTCTTATTCAAACAAGCATCTGTGCTGTCTGGTTGACCATTTCTCCTCCTTTCCCAGAGTTGGACATGCATTCCCAGGTGGATGAGATCTTAGTGCAGTGCAACGAAGGCTCAGAGATCATGTTTTATGTTGTGCTGGGCTACATGTGGCTTCTGGCCCTCATCAGCTTCACGGTGGCCTTCTTTGCCCGGAAGTTGCCCGACACTTTCAATGAAGCCAAGCTCATCACCTTCAGCATGCTGGTCTTCTGCAGCGTTTGGGTGTCCTTTGTGCCCACCTACTTGAGCACCAAAGGGAAATCCATGGTGGCTGTGGAAGTCTTCTCTATCTTGGCCTCAAGTGGTGGCTTATTAGGTTGCATTTTCCTGCCCAAGTGCTATATTATCATGCTGAGGCCAGAGCTGAATACCAAAGAGCAATTAGTTCGGAAAAAGAAGGGTGTGATTTCACAGGCAGCATGAATGATACCTAAATTTTTATGATTTGGATGAAAATTTCTGAATTTTATTTAGAAATAACTCTCTTCTTCAATTTTTTAATTGCAATAGAATTTAGACTTGTTAAATGGGTGACACTGACCAAGGGTCAGTCTCTCCAAACTATCTCTACCAACGTAATTTTGTTGATTGTAAAGAAATGTTAGGTTAACGTTGATGAAGGAACAGACATCATGGGAAAGTAGAAAGCGAGAAAAAAAACTCAGAGTAACCCCATCCTGATTCTGTTTAATTTAGAAAGGGTCAAAGAAATTCAGGCCGGCTTTCAAGATAGCCTATAACAACAATGGTGTACCATTGGAATAAGACAAAAAATGACTTTGATTGAATAAAGACAACAGCCCATTTAGGAGATTATACTGTGGATCGTAATGGCAGCAAAATGTCATTATTTCTCTGCTCTCCTTGTTTCTGGAGATAGCCATTCAAGTTATACAAATCATTCATGGCTTGAGACCAGGTTATTTGAAGGACCATCTTCCTTCAGGCACATCTACCTGACCCACCAGAGCAGGAAGGAAGGGAATGTTGTTGTTGTTTTTGGAGTCAAGTTTTATTGATTTTTCTTTCATACACACCCACATATTTTATGACCATATCGTATCTTACACAACTTATCATATCCAAATACATTTTACATAGTTACAATTTCTGCCAAAATATTCTTTTTCCCTACATTTTTTATCTTGTCTTAATAATTCTATGCTTATTATATAAACAACATCACCATCCGCCATCATATCCTAATTTTTCCATTGTTAATCATATATATTCTCTTTTAACTTTCATATTAATTCATTCTTCATCCTAATAAATTTGAACATGTTCAGGGTTGCCTTTCTCCCATTTCATCTCTCTTGTTTTACAACAATCCTTCTTCTCCTTCTCCTCTCTTTTCCTTCCCTCCCTTCTTCTATCCTTTTCTACTTTCTTCTTGGAGGAAAGGAATGTTAAGGGACTCCTCTGCTAAGAAAGTACAGTCATGGTTAGGGTGTCCCCAGTCATGTTAGCCAATCGGTCCAGTGGCAGGTTTCTCACTTGTTTCAGTAGATGTTTGTTGCCATAACTTTGGTTCTCAGGCTGAGCCTTGTTGATGTTTTGTCTAGCAGGTTAAGGCACCACATGCGCTTCAAGATTTTGGTTACCACCTTTAAAGCGCTCCATGGCTTAGGACCCGGGTACTTACGAGACCGCCTGCTGTTACCCTATGCCTTCCACCGACCCGTACACTCTCATAGAGAGGGTCTCCTCAGGGTGCCGTCCGCCAAACAGTGTTGGCTGGCGGCCCCCAGGGGTAGGGCCTTCTCTGTGGGAGCATCGACGCTCTGGAATGAACTCCCCCCTGGCCTACATCAAGTGCCTGATCTTCGGACCTTCCATCGTGAGCTAAAAACATATTTATTTATTCAAGCGGGACTGGCATAATAGTTTGATTTTAAATTGGGGTTTTATTAATATTCTTAAATATTTTAAATTTAATTTTAATTATTAGCCGTTTTTGTAATTTTGATATGTTTTAATTTGTTTTAATTGTACATATTTTGTATTTTATCTCCAGCTGTACACCGCCCTGAGTCCTTCGGGAGAAGGGCGGTATAAAAATTCAATGAATAATAATAATAATAATAATAATAATAATAATAATAATAATAATAATAATAATAATAATAATAATTCCAAGACCTTCTGACTCCATCCCCTTCCCCCAAGAATGGCTACTGAGAAACAAAACAAAAGAGAGCACACAGTTGGCTGAAGTCATTCCAACAGTTGACAGGTACACCTAAAACCCGAACTAGACAGGTACCAGAAGTTGGTTCCCTGGTCCAACATTTTAAAGTCACAGGACATGATATTGAATTTAAAAAGACCAGAACTATCGCCAAAACTGAACACTTTAACAACAGAATAATCAGAGAAGCCATTGAGATAGAAAAACGCCCACACAGCATGAACAAACGAGATGACACCTCCCGCCTACCAGCCATTTGGAAACCCGCCCTTATTGACAAACGAGTCCCAAACGAGGAATGACACCAGACCCACACTCACAAGGTCCACACAGGATGTCACCATCGCACATCCACCCAGAAAGCAGACCCAAACCCACACTGATCATGAAGCACGACCAAGGACCAGAAGCCAGACCGCAGCTGCAACATTAGCCATTTCAAACCCCTCCAATCCATTCATGCAGCAGACTGACACCCACTATGAAGATGTAGCACGACCACAAAGCCAAACAACAGCTATGCAGCTCACCAGCTCAAATCCCCCTGCAGCACAGACTAGACTGAGCACAACCAAGCCCCCACCAACACAGGACACACCCCCATCCAATCAGAGCACAGAAAAACCCCCATCCAATCAGAGCACAGCCAAGCTCCCACCCAATCAGTTCAAACCCCCACTAGCAGTTAAAAGGAAGAAACAGCTGCGATCACACATTGCTCCCAGAAGCACGAAGCTGAAGCCTGAAGATGACGAATGAGACTTCGTCGAAACGTCGCCAAGACACTTCCAATTTTACACGGGAGAAAACCCGAACAACCAAAGACCTATATGTATATATAAATATATATATATATATATATATATATATATATATATATATATATATATATATATATATATATATATATATATATACACATATACATATTTTATGTACATATATGTAGAATCATATGCAGAATTCTAAATTCTGTAGAATCATATGCAAAAATGAAACCAGCAAAAGAAATCTCATTTATACTATAAACACAATTGCCAGAAACAACCTTAGCTAAAACAAACTTAGAGCTAGACCAGACTTATCATTCCTACAACGTATTAGATCCTGTGGACTTTGTTCAGAGCTCAAATGACGGCAAGAAGATGGAGAAACTAACCTTTACATTGACTACCGTGCTGACTGCATAAAAACAAAATCCTTCAATCAAAACCCTAAACCACACTTTAATCAAACATTCAACCATCCATCAAACAAGGCATCCATCCATCTATAAATCGAAACACCCATCCACCCATTGATTAACCTACTAACCTTCAATCACCCATACAAAACCTTCAATCATCCAATGATCAACTTCTCATTACTCAACCAACCTTTCTTCTACCACCTGATACAAAAAACCCTCAATCAATTACCAATCAAAACTAGGTATACACGCCCCTTACCTCTTCTACAACAAACACTACAGGTCTCAAATGTAAATTAATAAATGCAAGAAGTATCATAAACAAATTACCTGAATTTATCTTCTTATTAAACAACGGTACATTTGATATCATATTTGTTTGTGAAACATGGCTAAACTCATCCTTCACTGATTCCATTATTTCAAACAAAGAATATCAAGTCCTTCGATCAGATCATGAACATCGCAGATGTGGTGGAGTAGCTATCTTTGACAAAAAATCACTGAACTTAAAAAATATTCAAGTTGCACAGAAACTCTCTCTTCCTGAAACTATTATACGTGACCTATTCACCAACACCACACTTAGATTCATACTATGCTACAGAGCCCCTGATTAGACCCCTTGCAATTTGCATACCGAGCAAACAGATCAACAGATGATGCTGTTAATATGGCTCTGCACTACATCCTACAGCATCTTGAGTCTCCAAAGACCTATGCAAGGGTCCTTTTGGTAGACTTTAGTTCAGCATTCAATACCATCATTCCAGACATTCTTCTAACTAAGCTAAACCAGCTACAGGTACCGGAACAGACTTGTAAGTGGATCACAAGCTTCCTAACAAACAGGAAGCAGCAGGTGAAGCTAAGCAAGATCACATCAAATACAGTACAATTAGCACAGGGGCCCCCCAGGGCTGTGTGCTCTCCTCACTTCTCTTCTCTCTGTATACCAATGACTGCATCTCCAATGATCCATCTGTTAAGCTACTGAAGGTCGCAGATGACACAACAGTGATTGGTCTCATTCAAGACAATGACGAATCCGCATATAGACGAGAGGTTGAACGACTAGCCTTATGGTGCAACCAAAACAATCTGGACCTGAACACACTCAAAACCGTAGAAATGGTGGTAGACTTTCGGAGAAACCCTTTCATACTTCCACCTCTCACAATACTAGACAACACAGTATCAACAGTAGAAACCTTCAAATTTCTAGGCTCTATCATATCGCAAGATCTAAAATGGACAGCTAACGTCAAAAACATCATTAAAAAAGGACAGCAAAGAATGTTCTTTCTGCACCAACTCAGTAAGCTCAAACTGCCCAAGGAGCTGCTGATTCAGTTCTACAGAGGAATTATTGAGTCTGTCATTTGCACCTCTATAACTGTCTGGTTCCATTCTGCAACCCAACAAGAAAAACACAGACTTCAGAGGATAATTAGAACTGCAGAAAAAATAATTGCTACCAACCTGCCTTCCATTGAGGACCTGTATACTGCACGAATCAAGAAGAGGGCCGTGAAAATATTTACAGACCCCTCGCATCCTGAACATAAACTGTTTCAACTCCTACCCTCAAAACGACACTATAGAGCACTGCACACCATAACAACTAGACACAAGAACAGTTTTTTCCCGAAGGCCATCACTCTGCTAAACAAATAATTCCATCAACACTGTCAAACTATTTACTGAATCTGCACTACTATTAATCTTCTCATAGTTCCCATCACCAATCTCTTTCCATTTATGACTGTATGACTATAACTTGTTGCTGGCAATCCTTATGATTTATATTGATATATTGACCATCAATTGTGTTGTAAATGTTGTACCTTGATGAACGTATCTTTTCTTTTATGTACACTGAGAGCATATGCACCAAGACAAATTCCTTGTGTGTCCAATCACACTTGGCCAATAAAAATTCTATTCTATTCTATTCTATTCTATTCTATTCTATTCTATTCTATTCTATTCTATTACGACATCGCTTATGCAAATATGTTAACCTCATTACTAACATGGGCTACCTCTTGCCCATATCCTCTCATATTTCTGGGAGACCTAAATCTACCTTCTATAAACTGGATAACAAATGAATGTACAACTGAACCAATCCATACTACACTATACAGCGCAGTTACAAACCTAGGTCTTGAGCAACTAGTAACTAACAATACCGGACTCAAAAACTGCCTCGACCTCATCTTTTGCAATAACACTAACTCAATTTATGGACTACAAATATAAGAACCCTTTTCCAACAGTGACCACTGTATGATAGACTTTTGTCTAAAAATACGCCCTCACATAAATCATCATAACAATAGAGCTCCAAACTACAATTTTAAAAAAGCTAACTATGACCTTATAAACAATGATCTCTCATTTCTTGACTGGCAAAATCTATTCTCAACCTGTATCACTGCAGAAGACCACTATAAAGTATTTCTACTTGAAATCAATAAAATCATCAAACTATACGTTCCACAAATCACCACTAAAATCAAAAAAAGAAACAAATTACCCATATCAATAAAAAAGCTTCAATCCAAAAAAAATCCCTCTGGAGAAGAAACAAAAAGGGCTATGTAGCAAAATTCAAAAACCGCTACAGAAATATTGCAACTAAATTAAAACTGAATGTAACATTTACCACACCAAGCAAGAAGAAGACCTACGCACAAATTCCAATTGTGCTTTCTATATATTTGTGAACAATAAACTTAAAGAAACAAGATCCATCCCACCACTAAAAGAACCTAACGGCAAAGAATGTACGGATGAAACAGTTAAAGCAAACCTCTTTAACACATTCTTCGGCTCAGTCTTTGTAAACAGCAATGGCTCATATCCAACATCCCTCAATCGTACCAAAAATGATAACAACAACTTAACTTTTATAGACTTCACAGAAGATAATGTTGAAAAAGCTCTTCGCAACCTGAAATCATCATTATCAATTGGTCCTGATGGGCTATGTGCATACTTCTTTAAAAAAAATTTCAATAAATATAGCAGAACCCCTAAGCATAATCTTTAATAAAGCTTTCACGACTAGTTCCCTTCCAAAACTCTGGTCTCTAGCCACAGTCATCCCTATCTTCAAAAAAGGAGATCCCAGCCTAGTTGAAAATTACAGACCTATCTCTCTATGTTGCGTCTCATGCAGAGTAATGGAATCTATCATAAACCAATCCATTACTCTCCACCTTGAAACTAATAACCTACTCTCTAATAAACAATTTGGTTTCAGAAAAAAATTGTCTTGTAACTTACAACTTCTCCACTGCAAAAACATACGGACTACCAACCTTGATCAAGGAAAAGCAATAGATGCAATCTACATAGACTTCTGCAAAGCTTTTGACTCAGTAGTACATGACAAACTTCTCTTAAAACTAAAATCCTACGGCATTTCAGAACCTCTTCACAATTGGATAAATGCCTTCCTATCAAACAGACAAGAAGTGGTCAAAATTGGCAATGCTATATCAAATCCTGTTCCTGTCAAAAGTGGCGTTCCTCAAGATAGTGTTCTTGGACCAACGCTCTTCATACTATACATAAATGATCTCTGTGACCTTATCGCAAGTTATTGTGTTCTCTTCGCTGACGACGTCAAACTATTCAATACCACTAACAATACTTCTACCCTTCAAGATGACCTTGACTTTGTTTCCGATTGGTCTAAAACTTGGCAACTTCAAATATCAACCAGCAAATGCTCAGTCTTACCTATTGGTAAAAAGAACCCTAACATCAAGTACAAGCTTATTGGACATTACCTTATTGACAACCCCCTCCCTGTCAAAGACCTTGAAGTTTTCATATCAAATGACCTAAATGCCAAAGCCCACTGCAACTACATAGCAAAAAAAGCTCTAAGAGTTGTAAACCTAATTTTATGTAGCTTCTTTTCCAAAAACTCTATACTACTAACCAGAGCATACAAAACATTTGCCAGACCTATTCTTGAATACAGCTCAACCGTCTGGAACCCATATCACATCTCTGACATTAATACTATCGAACGCGTCCAGAAATATTTTACTAGAAGAGTTCTTCGCTCCTCCGAAAACAAAAAAATACCTTATACCACCAGACTTGAAATCCTGGAATTAGAAAACTTAGAACTCCGCCGACTCCGACATGATCTGTGTTTAACACAGAGAATCATCTATTGTAATATCCTTAAAAGACTACTTCAGCTTCAATCACAACAAAACAAGAGCAAACAATAGACTCAAACTTAATGTCAACCGCTTCAAACTTGATTGCAGAAAATATGACTTTTGTAACAGAGTTGTTAACGCTTGGAACTCACTACCTGACTCTATAGTCTCTACTCAAAACCCCAAAATCTTCAACCAAAAACTGTCTACTATTGACCTCACCCCATTCCTAAGAGGGCTATAAGGGGCGTGCATAAGAGCACAAAAGTGCCTACTGTTCCTGTCCTATTGTTCCCTTCATTATAGTATTATATGCATACTTTTACTTATACTTTTATTTATATATACTTTTTTCTCTCATGATGGGTTATTGTTTATGTTGATGATTGTATATACTGTTATGACAAAATGAAATAAAAAAAAACTATCCAGATGATTTCAAGGTCCTGACTCAAGGTCCATTCAGAACTCGATGAGGAGGAACAGAATCAGATTACATGAGACTGAGGAGCTGCACTTTGAGATCCTCCTAGACCAGTAGTAGGATTCAAATCCCAGCACTACCAGTTCACTATTGGGAACGTGTGGGTGCATGCGCTTGCTTTGCAGGCACATGGCAGTTCTGCAGCTGAACCAGTAGCAACCCAGCCCTGTCCTAGACCATAGCTGCTATTTGATAATCAACTGATAACTGTGGCCAGGAGTCCTTTGTTCAGGTTTGTAAACTTTGTTCAGGTCCCTTATTTGTCGCTTAGTTGTAAACCTAATCTTGTGTAGCTTCTTCTCCAGAAACACTACACTACTAATCAGAGCATATAAAACATTTGCTAGACCAATTAGATCTCTTCCAACTCTGTTATTCTGTCATTTTCTTTTATTTCTATGATTCTGGTACTTTATGAATAAAACATACAAATAAGATTCTTTCAAGATACCTTGAGGACAGAGGAAATCCTGTGTACGCGCCATCCGTGCATGCAAGTGGCATCAAAAAACATGGCAATTTGCTCATGAGCGCTATCTATACATGCATGCAATGTCAAAAACACAGTGATAAGGGACAGGGTTGCACCTGGGCAGGTGGGCGGGGGAAGGCCCACCCACAGGTGGCCACTACCGGTTCGCATGAACCAGCACGAACCGACTGAATCCCACCTCTGCTCCTACAGACTTTCTTTTTTTTTTCAATGTGACAGTTTCAGAAAACCGGGGGGGGGGATGGTAAGTATTTCTCTGAATTAGGAGGTTGTGAGTTGAGAAGGGAAAATGTATCTGACTACTAATCCTCTATTAACCAGCATGCAAATCTCGGTTTCCAAGATCTCAAGATCATTTCTTTCTTGCCTGATGAGGTGCTGACAAGAGATGGTTTTGCACTGTACAATTTCTTCAGTTGGAAAAAGAGTTGAATAGCTTTGCGAAAGGGATTTATCTACCTTGTAATTATCTCAATTAATTAATTAAACTTGTTTTTTAGGGGGAGGCATAGAACCTAGGGAGACTTAATACTTGGAAATTAACAACAACTCCATGAGGCTCAATAGGTGGCATTATGAATCACTCAGATGATAATGATTGTAACCTACAACTTTAGTTATGCTTAAAACCAACAGAGGTTCTTTCATTGTTCCAGACAAAGTGTTGTGATGGTGAAGATGTGGCTGCACTGCTGTGATTGGAGCCAAATTGCTTTGGCATTCAAAGAGACTGACATACTTTGCCATTGGTTTTTACTTTCTCTCTTCGTTCTCCAAGCTTCTTTTAGCAAGACCTTCAACTCCATGTGTCGAAACAAACGACATTTGCAGGTTAATCTCCCTGCCCTCTCCAGTGATATCGTCATTGCAGAATTTGTGTCTACTTTATATCCTGAATGGTCTTTGCTCCACTTTATGGAACATCCAGCAGGATCTTTGAGAGGAAGGCAAGTATTCCTTTGAAAGAAACTCTGATATGCCTTTCAAGTTTTTTTTTAACATGATTGTATTCAGGATATTCTGAATATTTTTTTTCCAATTTAGATGCGAATTAAAACTGGTTTAGCATGACTCTTATTTATACTTCTGTCTTGATTAATGATATTTCAGGTGCTGGAATATAGTTGTTAAATGTTGCCTTGCAGACATGGTTTTCCATGTGCCTGTTTTACATAAGTATTCATCTGCTCATAAGAAAAACTCACAACTTTAATTTTAATAACATTGTTCCTCTATATTTTTCATTTTGTATCCAAAAGGAAAAATAAACTCAGTCAAAAACATTTAGCATTTTAATAAAAACTCAATGTTTGCGTTATTCCTGTTGTTTATTTATTTTTATTTTTTTGAAAAAAGTTTTTTATTTTTTAGAAACATACAAACATAAAAGCATCTTCCATTCAAATTTCAAATATAATATGTCGGTGTGTGGGTTACATTTTTTTGTGCAAACAACAATTACCTATTATTAATTTGTCTAATCATCCATTTTATCATCCAATTGTAGTCAATTATTTTAATCAATTAGTCCCTAATAGACATTCTGGAATAATATTTTATCTTATTACCCTATTTTATTCCATCATTTTAAAACAATCATATCATTCAATAATTTTTACCTTATTAAAAACTCCAATTTTCTTTATCATAGTTTCCCTTCTAACCATTGGTAAAATAAGTCCCATATCTTATAAAATTGCTTATCTTCCTGTTCTCTAATTTCAAACATCAATTTATTCATTTCTGCACAGTCCATTATTTTCTAAATAATTTCAGCTTGCAATGGCAATTTCTCATTTTTGCAGTTCTTTGCAAATACAATTCTAGCTGCTGTTATTACATTCACAATCAAATATCTCAATCCTCTACTATAGGTTTCAGGTATAATTCCTAGTAAGAAAACTTCTGGTTTAAAGTCTATATGCTTTTTTATAATTTTCTCCAACCATGTATGTATTTTAGTCCAGTATCTTTTAGCTTTTACGCAAGTCCACCACATATGGTAATAGAAACCAGGTATCTGTTGACATTTCCAACATTTTTCGGATTTATTCTTGAATATTCTGGCTATTCTTGTTGGGGGTAGGTGTCACCTGTAAAACATCTCATACATATTCTCTTTATATCCAGTAGACATTGTCATCTTATAATTTTGTGTCCACAATTTCTGCCATACTTCTAAATCAATCACATGCTCAAAGTTTCCCCCCTAAGCAATAATAGTATTTGCAATTATGAAAACCAACTCATTTTTATATCTTGTGTTTCTAGTTCTTGAGTTGTTTTTAATTCACCCTTTTCATTCAACAATTCATTATATCTAACAATGTATTCCTTTCTAAATATTAACGAGCATGAGAATGCCTCAATCATTGATACCCTGAGTGGTGTTTTTAGATAATGTTATTTCTTAATTCTTTCCCAATTTAATAACAAAGCCTCTCTTATAAAGTGTCTTCTAAAATACCCTTGAATTTTAGCTTCTCCATACCACAAAAATGCATGCCATCCCAATAATAAATCATGACCTTCCAGTATAAGTTTTCTAATATTTCCTAGAGCTATCCATTCTTTTATCCACATTAAACTTGTGGCTTGGTAATATAACTCCCAATTTGGCAGACCAAAGCCACCTCTTAACCTTACCTCTAGCAGTAATTTTAATTTTATCCTTGCTTTCCTACCCTGCCAAATATATTTCAATATTATCTTATTCAGTTCTTCGAAATAACCTTTCCCCAATTTGACTGGAATATTCTAAAACAGGTATAAAATTCTAACAATATGTTCATCTTAATCGTTGAAATTCTTCCAATCAGTGATAATTGTAGATTCTCCCATCTTGCCAGATCAGATGCAATTTGTTGTTTTAATTTATTATAGTTATTCTCTTTAAGTGTACTGCATCTTGCTGTCAAATATATTCCAAGATATTTAACCTTATTTGTAATCTGCATCTCCGAGCATTCTGCCAATTCAGTTTTTTGTTTTATTAACATATTTTTTGTTAAAATCTTCATTTTTTCTTAATTTATTTTCAGTCCTGCCACTTTGCCATATCCTCCTATCTTGTCTATCAATTTAATTATAGATTCTAATGGGTCCTCGATAATAAAGATCAAGTCATCCGCAAAAGCTTGTAGTTGATATTCTTCTTTTTGGATTTTCATGCCTTTTATTTCTTCATCTTCTCTTGTATTTCTATTTAAAACTTCCAGTGTTAAAACAAACAATAAAGGTGACAGCGGGCAACCTTGTCTTGTAACTTTTTTGATTCAAATCGATTCTGTCAATTCCCCATTAATCATTATTTTAGCTGTTTGTTTCTGGTATATGGCTTCTTTAGCCTTAATAAACTTTCCCCAAAGCCCATCTGTTTGAATTGTAAGAGCATAAAACGCCAGTTCACGTTGTCAAAAGCTTTCTGTGCATTGAGAAAGATCAAAGCCATCTGTTTTTCCGGGTGGGCTATTCCTGCCGTTTATTGACACTATTAGAATTTTATCATTTGTTCCTTGTTTGCTTCCTTGCTTTCTGCAGGGTAATAAAAATGTAGATATATTTAAATATATGAATATAATAAAATCTTACATCTTCAGAACTTGGATTGTCATTAACAGTTGGCACAATCCATCAGTTTCTGTCCTCCAGTTCCATTGCTGCCCTACATATATGAAATAATCCTTCTAATTGCATTAAAACCCAGTTTTAAATTTCTCAAAATGTGATGTACAAATGCCCACAGGATTCTCAAATGGGCTTCAAACACTCTACCTCAACTCCTCATTCCATGCCTCCCTCACTTCTGGAATATCTTAACTACTGGATTTTAAGAATCAAATATTTTTCTTCAAACCTTCTTTAATTTTGGTTGTCACATTATAAAAAGGCATTGAGACTCTAGAAGGAATGCAGGGAACAGCAGCCAAAATAATTAGGGGACTGCAGGCTAAAACATATGAAAAATTGTTGCAGGAATTGGGAATATCTAGTTTAATTTTTTTAAGGAAAAAGAAGGACTAGGGTGACATGATAGCAGTGTTTCAATATCTAAGGCACAAAAAAGAGGAAGTCAATTGATTCTGCATAGCATCTGAAGGCAAGACATGAAACAATGGATAGAAACTAATCAAGAAGAGAAGCAACCTAGAACTAACCAGAAATGCCTGACAGTTAGAACAATAAATCAGTGGAATGACTTGTCTCCAGAAGTTCTGAATGCTCCAACCCTGGAAGATTTTTAAGAAGAGATTGGACTACCATTGGTCTGAAATGGTATAAGGTTTCCTGGCTGTGCAACAGTTGGACTATAGGACATCCAAATTCCCTTCCAACTCCATTATTCTGAAGCACTCAAAGAAGTGCTTCAGAACATGAGTGCTTTCTTTATTTCTCTAATACTCATTAAAGCAGATAGATACATCATTTTTGGCATGAAAAAAAACATTATGAAAGATTTCTGTCTAAATCCAATTATTGTCACATTCGAAGATTATAGAACTAAATGAAATTCTTCTTGCAGGCCATTGCCTAAAAACTTCCAGCATGTCCTAGCCTTCAGTTTTGCCATTCAGGAGATCAACAGGAATGAGAACTTGTT
Source organism: Ahaetulla prasina (assembly GCF_028640845.1). Classification (NCBI taxonomy): domain Eukaryota; kingdom Metazoa; phylum Chordata; class Lepidosauria; order Squamata; family Colubridae; genus Ahaetulla; species Ahaetulla prasina. The sequence continues at coordinate 18,353,899 of NC_080542.1, forward strand.
ACCCAACATCACCCTGGTCTCCAAGATATATGAGAATGGTTTTCAGGCAATGAAAGCATCTGAGAGCCTTTTGAGTCTCTTCTTTGTGGAAGGCCACTGTCAACTCAATTACAGAAAGGGAAAGGACCAAGACGTTATGGCTGTCATTGGTGATCTCCCTTCCCAGAACACCATCCAGATGGCCAACATCTTAAATGCCTACAAAGTTCCACAGGTAGGTATCTGGGCTCACATAAAGGCACAAGAAGAAGAAAAAAGTGGTTGTTTTCTTTAAAAAAAACCTATCTGAGGACAAAAAGTGGGGGGAAGCCTTCAAAAACAGGTGAAGTATTGGGGAACTCAGTTTCGGTAGTTCTTATTGATTTATTTTTATTTATTTGTTTATTCAAGAGACACCTGAAGTGATAAAAAAAGTTCTGATTCTTGCTCTTCTGGCAGCCTTAGCAATTCTTAATTTATATTGTAGTCTCGCATTATTTTACTTTCTCTCTTTTTGTTTATGCCACAACTATTTTAAATATATTTATCAGTAAAGTAACAGATATGTTATCCTTATAATATAAAATACAAGATGAAAGTTATTTGAATATCACTATGGATAATGAATACTGTTCAATCCTTAATGTATAATCCTCCTCTCTTGCTATTCATTCCTATCTGTTCTCTATTTCTGCTTTGCACAATCAAAGATTGGGGTGATTTTTTTAAAAAAGGGATGAATGGAATGCTAATAGTGGTCTGGTTGCAAAAGCTCTCAGGAAAGACTTGTTGATCCCTAGATTTAATATTTATCTCTCCCATTAAGGATCTTTTATGGAAATAGGGTCTAAAGGAAATGTGCTTCCTTCCTTCTTTTTGACATGTCTGCAAAAACATTTCCTAGCCTAAAGCGAATCATTATTATTCCCACTCTGCAGCTCAGTTATGGCACTTTTGACCTGGCATTGAGTGATAAACAACAATTTTCTTCTTTCTTCTGGATGACTCCAAATGAAAACCTCCAATATGCTGGGATTATTCAGCTCCTGAAATATTTTGGATGGAATTGGATTGACCTGCTGATTCCAGAAGACACCACTGGAGAGAGATTTCTCAGAATTCTGAGACCCAAATTCATCCAGAGTGATATTTGCATTTCTTTAATTCAATTTATTCCAAGATTGGCAAATTATGACCACAGTACCTTACAGAAGAATAATCTAGGTAAAATAGGACATGTCCTGTGGTATAGTAAAACCAATGTAATACTTGTTTATGGGGACCTTCAATCTATAGAAGGCTTACGAGTAATTCTTGAATGCTATGAACTTGGTCAGAGGTTCCCAATAGAGAGGGTTTGGGTCATAAGTGCTCTCTGGGATGTCACTTCTGTCTTTGAGCCTCAGAAATTCACCCCATTATCCTTCAATGGCAGCTTGTCGTTTGCCCTACACACAAATAGGGTACCAGGCTTTCAAGAGTTCCTTGAGAAGCTAAATCCATATCACTCTAAGGTGTATTTGCTATCTACATTCTGGAGTGCCACATTTATCTGCTCATTTCCCATAAACAGTATACATGCACCAGCTAAAGGAAGCTGCACTGGAAAAGAGGATTTGGGAAGTCTTCCTGGAACTGTCTTTGAAATGGAAATGTCTGGGCAGAGCTACAGTATTTATAATGCGGTCTATGCTGTAGCACATGGTCTCCATGATATGTATTCATCCAGAGCCAGGCAGAAGACAAGAGGCAATGGAGAGAAGTGGAATTTGCCTTGGCAGGTGAGTTATATTGCCTTTCAATGGGAACATAGCCATAATAATATAGTTAGTTCAATTTTTACAAAATTCACTAAGTATAGCAATAGCACTTAAACTTATATACCACTTCACAGTGCTTTACAGTCCTCTCTAAGCAGTTTACAGAGTCAGCATATTGCTCCCAACAATCTGGGTCCTCATTTTACTCACCTTGGAAGGATGGAAGGCTGAGTCAACCTTGACCCTGGTGGGATTTGAACTGCCAAACTGCAGGCAACAGGCAGGCAGCAGAAGTAGGCTGCAGTACTGTACTCTAAACAGTGCGCCACTGTATACTTTTCTGAATAAGGCAAACATACATGTCCAAGGATAATGATGCAAGATCAAATTTGGGTAGGTCAATTTACAAAATTCACTAAGTATAACAATAGCACTTAAACTTATACACTGCTTCACAGTCCTTTACAGCCCTCTCTAAGGAGTTTACAGAGTCAGCATATTTATTTATTTATTTTGTCACAACAATATATATCAGTATCATACAAAAAAGATTATATAGTATATAAACATATATATGAGTAAATATTAGGAGGTATAAGCACACACACACACTCATATATATATATATATATATATAAGAAGAAGAAAAAGAAAAGCAATAGGACAGGAACGGTAGGCACGTTTGTGCTCTTATGGTCCTCTTAGTAATGGGGTGAGGTCAATATTAGAAAGTTTTTGGTTAAAGCTTTTGGGATTATGGGAAGAGACCACAGAGTCAGGTAAAGTGTTCCAAGCACTGATGATTCTGTTACAGAAGTCATATTTTCTGCAATCTAGATTAAAGCGGTTAACATTAAGTTTAAATCTATTGGTTGCTCTTGTATTATTGCAATTAAAGCTGAAGTAGTCTTTAACAGGAAGGACATTACAATAAATGATTCTATGAGTTAAACTTAGATCTTGTCGAAGGCAATGGAGTTTCAAGTTTTCTAAGCCTAGGATTTCAAGTCTGGTGGGATAAGGTATTTTGTTGTTTTCAGAGGAATGGAGAACTCTTCTTGTAAAATATTTCTGGACACGTTCAATTGTATTGATGTCAGAAATGTGGTGAGGGTTCCAGACAGGCGAACTGTATTCTAGAATTGGTCTAACAAATGTTTTATATGCTCTGGTTAGTAGTGTAGTATTTTTGGAAAAGAAGCTACGCAGGATTAGGATTATCCAAACAATCTGGGTTCTCATTTTATTCACCTTGGAAGGATGGAAGGCTGAATCAACCTTGACCCTGGTGGGATTTGAACTGCCAAACTGCAGGCAACAGGCAGGCAGCAGAAGTAGGCTGCAGTACTGTACTCTAAACAGTGCGCCACTGTATACTTTTCTGAATAAGGCAAACATACATGTCCAAGGATAATGATGCAAGATCAAATTTGGGTAGGTCAATTTACAAAATTCACTAAGTATAACAATAGCACTTAAACTTATACACTGCTTCACAGTCCTTTACAGCCCTCTCTAAGGAGTTTACAGAGTCAGCATATTTATTTATTTATTTTGTCACAACAATATATATGAGTATCATACAAAAGATTATATAGTATATAAACATATATTTGACTAAATATTAGGAGGTATAAGCATATATATATATATATATATATAAGAAGAAGAAAAAGAAAAACAATAGGACAGGAACGGTAGGCACGTTTGTGCGCTTATGCATGCCCCTTATGGTCCTCTTAGGAATGGGGTGAGGTCAATAGTAGAAAGTTTTTGGTTAAAGTTTTTGGGATTATGGGAAGAGACCAAAGAGTCAGGTAAAGTGTTCCAAGCACTGATGATTCTGTTACAGAAGTCATATTTTCTACAATCTAGATTAAAGCGGTTAACATTAAGTTTAAATCTATTGGTTGCTCTTGTATTATTGCAATTAAAGCTGAAGTAGTCTTTAACAGGAAGGACATTACAATAAATGATTCTATGAGTTAAACTTAGATCTTGTCGAAGGCAATGGAGTTTCAAGTTTTCTAAGCCTAGGATTTCAAGTCTGGTGGGATAAGGTATTTTGTTGTTTTCAGAGGAATGGAGAACTCTTCTTGTAAAATATTTCTGGACACGTTCAATTGTATTGATGTCAGAAATGTGGTGAGGGTTCCAGACAGGCGAACTGTATTCTAGAATTGGTCTAACAAATGTTTTATATGCTCTGGTTAGTAGTGTAGTATTTTTGGAAAAGAAGCTACGCAGGATTAGGATTATCCAAACAATCTGGGTTCTCATTTTATTCACCTTGGAAGGATGGAAGGCTGAATCAACCTTGACCCTGGTGGGATTTGAACTGCCAAACTGCAGGCAGCAGTCAGGCAGCAGAAGTAGGCTAAACAGTGCGCCACTGTATACTTTTCTGAATAAAGCAAACATATATGTCCAAGGATAATGATGCAAGATCAAATTGAGATTTACTCATCCGAGCTTTCAGATTTCTGCTGGAGCCCATCTTCAGGAAATTTCTCTCTTCTGAAATACATGCTTTGGATTGTTATAGGAGTCATGTTTATGCTCTCTCCTCCTGTTGGTTGATTGGTGTGTTGATGACTGACAATTAGCTTATGCTACCAAGCCCTCAGCTCCTAAATCTTTGATAATCTGTGGTAATCCAGTAAAGATTGCAGTAAGGTTTCTCTGGCATGATTTTTTTTGACAAACCCACGTTGGCTTCTGGTTAGACTTTTTTGCCTCTAGGTGTTCACATATTCATTCCTTGATTATCTTTTCCAGAGTCTTCCCAGGGGAAGGCTGAGGTCAGGCTGATAGGTCTGAAGTTTCCTGGATTTATGTTTTTTCCCTTTTGTGAAGATGGGAACTACATCAGCTATTTTCCAGTCCTCTGCTAGTTCCCCACTACTCCAGGATTATTGAAAGATATAGTTCAGTGGTCCTGAGATCATGTCTGCCAGTTCTTTCAGAACCTTCGGGTGTAATCCATCTGGTCCTGATGATTTGAACTCATCTAGGGTGGACTTACTATTTCCTTATCTATTTTAAATTGTATTCCTGATTTGTTTTTTATGGTTCTGTTTTTGATAGGTTGGGCTATTTATTCCTTTTGGGTAAAGATAGATGCAAAAAAGTGAATTAAGCAGTTCTTTCTCCCTGTTGTTCATCACTTGCCATTTTCTCTCATTGATAGACCAATCATTTTCTTCACTTTTTCCTTTTTTTTACATGCTTTTAACATGTAAAGCTTTTTTGGTCGCAAGATATGGCGCCTTAGCTTTCCTGATTTCATCTTTGCAGCCTTGGGTTATTTGTTGGTATTCTACCTTAATTGGGTGCCCATCTTTCCACTTTTTATACTTGTTCTTTTTGTCTTTCAGATTTATAATTTTTAGTTGTCTAGAGGCTTCGTGGTAACTTCTGAAAGTGCTTATACCTTGTGGCAATTTAGATTTTTATTTACAGATATTATGTTATTATATGGAAGTAATCTTTTCCCAGAAGCTTCCTGCTACCATTCGAATCTTCAGTCCAAAAAAACTCTCAAATCCAGTAAAACACTACCATTTTTGCAACATGTTGTAATTGAGTAGCAGAAGAAAAATTCACAAAAGTAGAGTGAAGGAAGAATTTTGCAAAATAATAATAATAATCGATGAAATGGGAGGCAAGGGTAGGATGGAAGGACAATACTTTTCTTTCTCTAAGATACGTTTGGTGTAAGCATTTTCTGTCCCATGCCTGAAGAAAAGTTGATTTAATCTACCAAGGTCATAATTGAACTTCTTAATCATGTTTTCTGGAACAGAACTCCAATAAATATGTTTTGTTGTGATATCCATTATATATAACGTGCTGACAAAAAGAAGAACTGGTCAATCTGTTGTCCAAAGCCCCTTAAGGCAGAAGCAGTAATGGATGGAAAATAATCAAGGAGAAAACCAACCTAGAACTGAGGAGAAATTTCTGGACAGTTAGAACAATTAATTAGTGGAACGACTTGCTTCCAGAAACTATGGGTGCTCCAACACTGCAGATTTGTAAGAAGAAAGCAGACAACCATTTGTCTGAAATAGTATAGGGTTTCTTGCTTGAGCAGGGGGTGGCCTGGAAGACTTCCAACTCTGTTATGCTATTATTCTGTTATATTTCTTAGCCATAGATTTTATGCCTCATGAAGTTCAAAAATGTAATATATCTAACAAAAACTATATTAATGATACCTGAACATAAACATGTGAATATAGCTTAGCATAATAATATTATGCCTTTGGAATGTAAAAAAAAGTACTATTAACTCTAAAGTTTGGATTTCCTTAAAGATTAGTCGAGCACCATTTGGTAAATCTTAACATGGAACTGTGCATTCTATTGCCTGCCATTGGCACCAATTTCTGACTTGTCTCTCTTATCTTTCAGCTTCGTTTATTTCTGAAAAACCTCCATTTCAACAATAGTGCTGGGGAAGAAATAGTATTCAATGAGAATGGAAATGTTGCAGCAGCATACGATATCATCAACTTGATTACTTTCCCCAATCGATCCTTTCAGAAGATCCAAGTTGGAGGTATTGAATCTCAGAGTTCTCAAAAGGAAGATCTCACCATAAATACAACTGCCATTGTATGGAATCCCAAATTTAAGCAGGCGAGTTAAACAAACTAAAACATGGGGATATTTTCTCAATTTCTGGGATTTTAAACCAGTAATCTTAGAGTGGTTCGGAGGTCATTTGACATCTTCTTAATGATGTTAGAACACTTTTATGTCCTGGAAAAATAAGAAGTTCTCAATTCTACATTATACTTTCAGATTGTAGGGAAAGAGCTGACTGGGATTATGGAAACTCTGGGTTCGGTGGCTTCTTAAGAGCTTAGTGATGTGGAAGATTCCTCTTTTGAAAGGTGACACTGAAGGGAAGATTTACCTTTCTTTTTTAAAAAAATATTAGCAATTACAGTTACAATAATACAAACAGGAAAAAGAAACGTTTAGAGAGAGGGAGGGGAGGGAGATAATAGATGACAGACAGACAGACAGACAGACAGACAGACAGACAGACAGACCAGATAGATAGATAAAGCAGACAGACACAAACACAGACACAGACACAGAAACAGACACAGACAGACTGACAGATAGACAGACTTTCCCACTAATGAGTTTTAGTCAATGTTTGAATCAGGTAAGACACAAAGCACAAAAACAGTCATCGTACCTATTTTCCACTTCAGGCTAATATAAACATCCCATTTCCCTGGAGTTTTGCAGGAAATGTTTCTCTTGCCACTTCCCTTAGGCAAAGGCTGTGGATAGCTCAGGCTGTAAGGAGCCTGTTATTAGAACACAATAGCCTGCAATTACTGCAGGTTCAAGCCCGGCCCAAGGTTGACTCAGCCTTCCATCCTTTATAAGGTAGGTAAAATGAGGACCCAGATTGTTGGGGGGGCAATAAGTTGACTTTGTAAATATACAAATAGAATGAGACTATTGCCTTATACACTGTAAGCCGCCCTGAGTCTTCGGAAAAGGGCGGGATATAAATGTAAATTTAAAAAAAAAATTCAAAAATCTGGGAACAGCTTCTGGTCATTGAGAGATTCAGTGGGTTTTTTTTTCTTTTTCTCAGAGAACTGAAAAGCTTTTCAGCAGGCACTTTGAAATACAGACAAGATAGGATGATTGTGCCATCCCATTTTATTGTTCATCACAGAATACTACAGATGGACATATACCAAACTTGGCCATCATCCAAGTCCTGTGCTCACCACACTTGCAACACACTTCTAATTGTCAGATGGTTTTTTTCATAACTGAGTATGTTCAGAAAAAGGGAAGCCACTGAAGCTGGACCATCTGCTTGTTTTGCTTCACCCATCCTTACATGGAAAATCAGTGTCCTGTCCCCTCCCCAACCACAATCAATTAGAAACACAAACTGACTAGATGTGCCAGCAATTTATTCTTGCTGCAGATAACAATTCTGGCAACGAACCTGCGAGTGTTTGCCAGGAGCCAAAGTACAGCCAATGTTTTCAACAGTCAATTGTTTGTTCGTCACAAGAACTATAGGGCAGCCCCTCCTGCTTTTATATCCTGTGGAGTGTGGCTCCGTGACTCAGCACTCTCTAGGCCTGCCCCACCCTTTCTTTTGATATTGCCGTCTCTCCTGTCTGTGATAGGGGAAGGGGTCCAGCCATGACTGATTGTCAGCAGCTGGGTCTTGAGGCATGGCCCGAGAGGGAGGAGATGCAGGAGACAGAGGCCTTGTCATCTCCTCCACCTGGCCTGCCTCTGGGACTTAGAGCAGAGCCCTGTCGGCTCTTCCCCCTCGCTCCCTGAGTCACTTTCTGCCAGGAGGCCAGGTTCGGGGGGGGGCAAGACACAACGATCAGGATTACCACTCTTGAGTGGTATTGAGTAGTATTTACATACTGTGTACAGATCATGAACCGATTTGTACTCAAATTCTCAACAGCAGTTCAAAGATTTTTCAGATTTTAACTGCTCCTCTGACTGGTTCTAGCAATCAGTCCTAGGAATTCCAAATTTTCCATTATTAGAAATTTAAAGAGGCTGGGGGTTTTTGGATTTGGATTTGGATAAAGAGATTGACTGCTAACTGATTGATTCAAAGATTATAATCCATTTTAATTCCTTACTCTGGCCATACCCAATAGACACCACCTTCTTCCACCTGTGTAGAAAGCTGCCATCCTGGGTACCGGAAATTGATTAAGGAGGGGAAACAGGTTTGCTGCTATGACTGTGTTGAGTGTTTAGAGGGAAGCATTTCCACCATGATTGGTAAGAAAAAAATATGTATATTTCTTTAAAAGTACATTATGCTCTAACCATGTTTGGGTTCTTGAATATAGTTTTGAAGAAAAGCATAGATTGTTGGGACCTCTCATCGGCCTTGTTCTCTTTCTTCTTTTCTTTATTTAACTGTGTAATCTCTTGTTCAGGAAACAAGGTGGTCTATTGAATACAAAAATAAACTTTAAAAGGATTTTCTTAACGCAAAAATTTTAAGAGGTTTACTCTTTCCCAAAATTCTCTTCAGGAACGAATAATTGTTTAAAACTTAATTCAATTCAATTTATAGAATTTTTAGATATTTTTTTTTAGATTCCAAGCAATGTGAGAGGTGTCCAGAAGAACAATATCCAAATGAGAAATGCCATCAATGTATTCCCAAAATTATCGCCTACTTATCCTACAAAGAAATCCTGGGAGAAATCCTGACTGGCTTTGCTGTTTCTTTTGCTGTCATCACAGTTGTGGTGATGTGGACATTCATCTTCCACCAGAACACTCCCATCGTCAAAGCCAACAACTGGGATATCACCTGCACCCTGCTTGTCTCGCTCCTGCTGTGTTTTCTTTGCTCCTTCCTCTTCCTCGGATGTCCAGGGACAGTCACATGTCTGCTCCGACAAGCAGTTTTTGGAGTTGTCTTCTCCATTGCAGTGTCTTGTGTCTTAGCCAAAACCATCACTGTGGTTCTGGCCTTCATGGCCACAAAGCCAGGGAACCGCATGAGGTTGTGGGTGGGGAAAAGGCTGTCCGTCTCAGTCATTGTTTTTTGCTCCCTTATTCAAACAAGCATCTGTGCTGTCTGGTTGACCATTTCTCCTCCTTTCCCAGAGTTGGACATGCATTGCCAGGTGGATGAGATCTTAGTGCAATGCAACGAAGGCTCAGAGATCATGTTTTATGTTGTGCTGGGCTATATGTGGCTTCTGGCCCTCATCAGCTTCACGGTGGCCTTCTTTGCCCGGAAGTTGCCCGACACTTTCAATGAAGCCAAGCTCATCACCTTCAGCATGCTGGTCTTCTGCAGCGTTTGGGTGTCCTTTGTGCCCACCTACTTGAGCACCAAAGGGAAATCCATGGTGGCTGTGGAAGTCTTCTCTATCTTGGCCTCAAGTGGTGGCTTATTAGGTTGCATTTTCCTGCCCAAGTGCTACATTATCATGTTGAGGCCAGAGCTGAATACCAGAGAGCAGCTAGTTAGGAAAAAGACTGGTGTGATATCACAGGCAGCATAAACGATGGCTGAATTTCTATGCTTCTATGGAAGGAATATGACAAATTATCAGGCAAAGAATTTCATTCAGGAATAGTGGTCTTCTCCCAATTCGTAATAGCAATAACATTTAGACTTGTATACTGCCCCATAGTGCTTTATAGCATTCTCTGAGTCATTTACGATGTAAGCATTATTTGCATACTGTGCCCAAAAATCTGGGTCCATCCTTGCATCCTCAGATGGATGGAAGGCTGAGTCAACCTTGAGTGCCTTCAGGATCGAAGTCCAAGCTTTGGCAGAATTTGCAGGCAAATTTGCTTTTACTATGCCACCAGGGCTCTTAATGTAAGAAACTTCACATATATACAATATCAAGGAGAAAAAGGGTGCACAACGTTTTCTGTATTAAGACTTCTTTATCTTTGACTAATAAACTGGAAAATACATTCAGAAATAAAGTACTTGGGCTTTCCAGAACTGATCTTGTTTATTAAAGAAGAGGGCCGTGAAAATATTTACAGACCCCTCGCATCCTGGACATAAATTGTTTCAACTCCTACTCTCAAAACGACGCTATAGAGCACTGCACAACAGAACAACTAGACACAAGAATAGTTTTTTCCCGAAGGCCATCACTCTGCTAAACAAATAATTCCATCAACACTGTCAAACTATTTACTGAATCTGCACTACTATTAATCTTCTCATAGTTCCCATCACCAATCTCTTTCTATTTATGACTGTATGACTATAACTTGTTGCTGGCAATCCTTATGATTTATATTGATATATTGACCATCAATTGTGTTGTAAATGTTGTACCTTGATGAACGTATCTGTTCTTTTATGTACACTGAGAGCATATGCACCAAGACAAATTCCTTGTGTGTCCAATCACACTTGGCCAATAAAAATTCTATTCTATTCTATTCTATTAAGTAAGATTTTATCTCATTTATATTTTGACTGAGACTTAAACTTAGAATATCTTTACTGTCACTTTAAATTACACTAATCGGCATACATTAAAATGAAATTTCATTGCATACAGCTTCCATATGGTCATCACCTCCAATATACACTACATAAACATGACAAATAAATAAATAAACCACTCACATACCCCATATATTATATGACACAGAGAAACAGCACAGTTTAGTTTGGATGCATAAATGGTACATGGCAAGAAAAATGAATCTTGCAGGTTTACCAGACAGATGGCCTAGAGAACAAAGCTGTTAGAAAATCAGGTAGTCATCCTAAAAATACTTCAAAACCTCCTCCTGGAGGGGAGCAACAGAAATAGATCATGAAGTGGGTGTGTGGGGTCTCTAACAATGCTTTGAGCGCTAAGCATATAGAGCTTATGAGCAGCATACTGAATAATGTGAAGCAAGCTTCCTATAAACTTCTTGGTTGTCCTTACCACTCTCTGTATTGACTTTCTATCTGAGGCGCTGCTACCACCAAACCAAAGAGTGATGCAGTTTGTTAAAACGATCTCAATCGTGCTTCTTTAAAAAGTGGACAGGACAGAAAGAAAAAGATATGCTCTCCTCATCCAACACAGGAAATGCAGACACTGGTTTGCATGCTTCACTAAAAATGATGTTTGGAGAAACTAAGTCACATTGTTAGTTGTCTGCACCCCAGATTGTCAGGCTGCCTCTGATTATATTTAGGAAAGAATACACCTTGACTTCATTTGCAAATAAAGAAAAGTACTTTTACTAAATACATCTGGACTGCAGCAGTATAAAGTTGGATCTGAGATAAAATATGGCTAACATTCCATAGACCCCCATTAGTCCCTCCTCTCCTCAGGAGGTCAGGCTGGTCTGGTCCAATGCCAGCTCCTTCTCGGCCCCATGGTAATCTTCTTCCGCTGGTCTCTAGCTGTTAATCATCTCAGGAATGTAGTCTCTGTTGAAAAGCCCTCACTCTGCTAAACAAATAATTCCATCAACACTGTCAAACTATTTACTGAATCTGCACTACTATTAATCTTCTCAGAGGGCTGAAAAAGTTATTCTTGACCTGTCCTCACACTTTTGACCGTGTTGTGTCTCGTCCGATCTCACCACCACAGCCAGGGTCTGCTTATCTGCTTCCGAACGCTGAAGAATGTCTTAGCATGCCTCCCGGCCCCAGCCCTAGCTCCATGCCCAAACAGACTGAGGAGGGGGCATCTCCCAGCCCCAGCCCTGGCTCCATGCCCAGACAGGCTGAAGAAGAGCAAGTATCTCCAGCCCCCAGCTCTGGCTCCATGCCCAGGCAAACGGAGCAACTAGACCCCTCCCCCTCCTCCACAGCATGTGAGCCTGAGGAAAGTCTATTACCAACAGCTGCCGATTGGAGTGACCCTCGCTTCAGAAGAATTGATAGGCGGCGGCGTCAGAAGGAAGGGAGGGGCAGGCCTGGATAAGTGCTGAGTCATGGAGCCACACCCCATGGCCTATATAAAGGATCTGCTTTCTGGCAGTCTCTGAGTTAGGCAAAGTCTAAACATATCTTGCTGAAGTCACTTTTTGGTCTCCTGCCTGCCCTGAGGACTTTGCTAGGACTTTGGCAGAGCTGCAGAGGCACACCTGATTCGGATTTCCCTGACCCGGTCGTCAGCGGAGGAGTGGGACACGACAGACCGGTCCTCATACCTACGACTGCACATTTTACATTTTGCGCCCTATCTTGTAACCGTGGTGAAGAGAAGCAGTTGTGAAATGAGTGACATGGTTGCAAAAAATGCTGCAATGGGCATTAATGTGAGGATGGTCATAAATGCGAGGACCGGTCAAAAGTGCGAGGACTGGTCAAAAATGACTTTTTTTAGCCCTCTGAGTAGTTTCAATGCCCATAGCCACACCCACCCAGTCACATGACCAGCCAGCCACGCCCATCTGGTCACATGACCAGCCAGCCACACCTACCCAGTCACATGACCAGCTAGCCACACTCCAAAATAAGCCACGCCCACAGAACCGGTTGTTAAAAAAATTGAATCCCACCACTGTGAGGGTTCCAGACAGGCGAGCTGCATTCTAGAATTGGTCTAGCAAATGTTTTATATGCTCTGGTTAGTAGTGTAGTGTTTTTGGAAAAGAAGCTACGCAGGATTAGGATTATCCCAACAATCTGGATCCTCATTTTACTCATTTTGGAAGGATGGAAGGCTGAGTCAACCTTGACCCTGGTGGGATTTGAACTGCCAAACTGCAGGCAGCAGGCAGGCAGCAGAAGTAGGCTGCAGTACTGTACTCTAAACAGTGCGCCACTGTATACTTTTCTGAATAAGGCAAACGTACATGTCCAAGGATAATGATGCAAGATCAAATTAAGATTTACTCATCCGAGCTTTCAGATTTATGCTGGAGCCCATCTTCAGGAAATTTCTCTCTTCTGAAATACCTGCTTTGGGTTGTTATGTAAGTCATGTTTATGCTCTCTCCTCCTGTTGGCTGATTGGTGTGTTGATGACTGACAATTAACTTGTGCTACCAAGCCCTCGGCTCCTAAATCTTTGATAATCTGGTGGTAATTCAGTAAACATTGCAGTAAGCAATCTGGCATGATTTTTTTTTTTGACAAACCCACGTTGGCTTCTGGTTAGACTTTTTTGCCTCTAGGTGTTCACAGATTCATTCCTTGATTATCTTTTCCAGAATCTTCCCAGGGGAAGGCTGTGGTCAGGCTGATAGGTCTGAAGTTTCATAACCTAGTTATGGTTTTTCCCTTTTGTGAAGATGGGAACTACATCGGCTATTTTCCAGTCTCTGCTAGTTCCCCACTACTCCAGGATTATTGAAAGATCTAGTTCAGTGGTCCTGAGATCATGTCTGCCAGTTCCTTCAGAAGCTTCGAGTGTAATCCATCTGGTCCTGATGATTTGAATTCATCTAGGGTGGACTTACTATTTTCTTATCTATTTTAAATTGTATTCCTGATTTGTTTTTTATGGTTCTGTTTTTGATAGGTTGGGCTATTTATTCCTTTTGGGTAAAGATAGATGCAAAAAAGGAATTAAGCAATTCTTTCTCCCTGTTGTTCATCACTTGCCATTTTCTCTCATTGGTAGACCAATCATTTTCTTCACTTTTTCCTTTTTTTTACATGCTTTTAACATGTAAAGCATTTTTGGTCGCAAGATTTGGCGCCTTAGCTTTCCTGATTTCATCTTTGCAACCTTGGGTTATTTGTTGATATTCTACCTTAATTGGGTGCCCATCTTTCCATTTATGACTGTATGACTATAACTTGTTGCTGGCAATCCTTATGATTTATATTGATATATTGACCATCAATTGTGTTGTAAATGTTGTACCTTGATGAACGTATCTGTTCTTTTATGTACACTAAGAGCATATGCACCAAGACAAATTCCTTGTGTGTCCAATCACACTTGGCCAATAAAAATTCTATTCTATTCTATTCTATTAAGTAAGATTTTATCTCATTTATATTTTGACTGAGACTTAAACTTAGAATATCTTTACTGTCATTTTAAATTACACTAATCGGCATACATTAAAATGAAATTTCATTGCATACAGCTTCCATATGGTCATCACCTCCAATATACACTACATAAACATGACAAATAAATAAATAAATACTCAGATACCCCATATATTATATGACACAGAGAAACAACACAGTTTAGTTTGGATGCATAAATGGTACATGGCAAGAAAAATGAATCTTGCAGGTTTACCAGACAGATGGCCTAGAGAACAAAGCTGTTAGAAAATCAGGTAGTCATCCTAAAAATACTTCAAAACCTCCTCCTGGAGGGGAGCAACAGAAATAGATCATGAAGTGGGTGTGTGGGGTCTCTAACAATGCTTTGAGCGCTAAGCATATAGAGCTTATAAGCAGCATCCTGAATAATGTGAAGCAAGCTTCCTATAAACTTCTTGGTTGTCCTTACCACTCTCTGTATTGACTTTCTATCTGAGGCGCTGCTACCACCAAACCAAAGAGTGATGCAGTTTGTTAAAACGATCTCAATCGTGCTTCTTTAAAAAGTGGACAGGACAGAAAGAAAAAGATATGCTCTCCTCATCCAACACAGGAAATGCAGACACTGGTTTGCATGCTTCACTAAAAATGATGTGTGGAGAAACTAAGTCACATTGTTAGTTGTCTGCACCCCAGATTGTCAGGCTGCCTCTGATTATATTTAGGAAAGAATACACCTTGACTTCATTTGCAAATAAAGAAAAGTACTTTTACTAAATACATCTGGACTGCAGCAGTATAAAGTTGGATCTGAGATAAAATATGGCTAACATTCCATAGACCCCCATTAGTCCCTCCTCTCCTCAGGAGGTCAGGCTGGTCTGGTCCAATGCCAGCTCCTTCTCGGCCCCCATGGTAATCTTCTTCCGCTGGTCTCTAGCTGTTAATCATCTCAGGAATGTAGTCTCTGTTGAAAAGCCCTCACTCTAACATTCTTGCTGATTTCAACCGTTAATCACCCCTCCCTTTCTGTTATGTCAGACGATACTCTTAAAGGGCCCTCTTCCCTTACCCTGAATAGGACAGTAATACATCTTACATCCTTAAACTATTTTACATTACATAAATAACCCATTACATTCTAACTACTGAATATAAATTTACAAAAATATGTGAGGATTGGAGTGGAGGCTGACACAGATACTTAATATAATTGATCACTTCTACAGCTGCATCCTTGATTCTGAGTGGAGTATGATATGCTGGTTCTTTCTAAACTCTGCAATGATCTCCTTGGTTTTATTAACATTTTGAACCAGGTTACTTTTATTGCACCAGACCATGAGAGCCTTCACCTCTTTCCTATAAGCATCTTCATTGTTCTCCTAGATAAGACCCAACACTTCTGTATAATCCGCATACGTCACAATATAATTCCTATTAGATATGGCACAGCAGTTGTGGGTCATCAAGGTGAACAGGAATTGTTTCAAGACACAGCTCTGGGGGGAATCTGTACTCAAGCAGATGGAGTTGGAAACTATTCTTCCAACTCACACAAATTGGGGGCTATCAATAAGGAAATCAAGTATCCGGTTACATAAAGGCGTATTAAAACCTACTAGGCTCAGTTTGTGGAGGAATGATTGTGTTGAGTGCTGAACTAAAATCTACAAACAGCATTTAGATATGTGTATTCTTCTACTCCAGGTTCACTAAGCTAAGATGAAGCACACACAAAAGTGCATCGTTTATAGAATGGTTCTTCTGATTGGCAAGATGTAATGAGTCAAATGTAGGGGGAAGGCATGAAACCATATAGTCCTTTATCAGTTTCTCAAAACTCTTTATCATAATGGAAGTGAGTGCAACTAGACAGTAATCATTAAGGCATGTGACGATAGTTTGGGGGAGGCACTGGTACAATGACAGCAGTCTTAAAACATGTCAGCAAAGTTAGCAAAGAAGAGATATGCACGTAACTGAATTAGGGGATTGTGAGATGAAAAGGGAGAATTTATCTGGATACAAATCAATCTCTTGCTCTTTTAATCATCATTGCTTTCCTTAGATTTCGGTTCCCAAAATCTGTTATGATCCCAAGATAATTTTTTTCTTGTCTGATGAGGAGCGACAAAAGATGGCTTTGGATAATATAATTTCTTCAACTGAAAAAATAGTTGAATAGCTCTGGGAAAGAAGTTTGCCTACCTAATAATTATTAGAATTAATGAATTAAACTTGGTTTTTTGGGAAGCACAAAACTTAGGGAGACTTAACAGTTAACTTTACTATTAGCAATGCTTCATGAGGCTCAGCAGGTGGCATTATGAATGACTCAGATGATAATTATTGTAATCTACAATAATTAGTTATGCTTAAAACCAATAGAGAGTCTTGCATTGTTCCAGGCATAGTGTTGTGATGATGAAGAGGTGGCTGCATTGCTGTGATTGGAGCCAAATTGTTTTGGCATTCAAAGAGACTCACAAACTTTGCCATTGGTTTCTGCTCTCTCTCTTTGTCCTCCAGGCTTCTTTCAAGAAGACCTTCAACTCCATGTGTCAAAACAAACGACATTTGCCATTTAATCTCCCTGCCCTCTCCAGTGATATCGTCATTGGAGAATTTGTGTCTACTATATATCCTGAATGGTCTTTGCTCCATTTTATGGAACCTCCGGAAGGATCTTTGAAAGGATGGCAAGTACTCCTTTGAAAGAAACTGTGATATGACTTTCAAGGTTTCTTTTTTAATGTGATTGTGTTCAGGATATTCTGATTATATTTTTTCCAATTTAAATGAGAATTAAAACTGGTTTAGGCATAATTTTTATTTATTTATCTGTCTTGGTTAATGATGTTTCAGAGGTTGGAATATACTGTAGCTGTTGAATGTTAGACCTGCAGAAAAAACAATGGCTACCAACCAGCCTTCCATTGAGGACGTGTATACTGTACGAGTCAAAATGAAGGCTGTGAAAATATTTACAGACCCCTCACATCCTGGGCATAAACTGTTTCAACTCTTACCCTCAAAACAACGCTATAGAACACTGCACACCAGAACAACTAGACACAAGAACAGTTTTTTCCCCCAAAGGCCATCACTCTGCTAAACAAATAATTCCCTCAACACTGTCAAACTATTTACTAAATCTGCACTACTATTAATCCTCTCATCGTTCCCATCACCCATCTCCTTCCACTTATGACTCTAACTTTGCTGCTTGTATCTTACTATTTATACAGATATTGTTTCCTGATTGCTTATTTGTAGCCTATGACTATCATTAAGTGTTGTGTTGTACCTTGATGAAGGTATCTTTTCTTTTATGTACAGTGATAGCATATGCACCAAGACAAATTCCTTGTGTGTCCAATCACACTTAGCCAATAATATTCTATTCTATTTTATTCTATTCTATTCTATTCTATTCTATTCTATTCTATTCTATTCTATGTTGCCTTGTAGACATGGTTTTTCATGTTGCTGTTGTTATATATAAATTAAATCTATTCATGAGAAGATTTGATTTTGATGACACTGTTCCTCTATTTTTTATTTAACATTCAAAATTGAAAAAAAAACATATCAAAACTACTTAGCATGAATATTTTAATAAAGGTTGTAAATACAAATCTATGATTTTCATACTATATAATGACACTGTTAGGATTTTATCACTTCTTTTCTGATTTGCAAATACTTCTATATACAAAGACTTGTATTTTGGTATATAGACTTATATAGAATAGAATATATAGAATAGTATATATACACCATCACTTGATGAAGGTATCTTTTCTTTTGTGTACACTGAGAGCATATGCACCAACACAAATTCCTTGTGTGTCCAATCATACTTGGCCAATAAATTCTATTCTATTCTATTCTATTTTATAAAGATTGTGGTTGCTTGAGTTTTCTATTTGTCATGCTGTAAATCTTCTTGGTACTTTAAGGCACACAGAGATGGGGCGTATTTAATTATATGAATTTGTTAAAATGTTATATCATAAGTATTTGGATTATCATTAACAGTTGGGAAAATTCATCAGTTTCTGCCCTTCAATTGCACTGCTGCCCTACATGCATGAAACAATCCCTGCAATTGCAGGAAAGCCGTTTTAAACTTCTCAAAATGTGATGCACAGTTCCCACTTGATCCTCAAGTGAGATTCATACACTGCACTTCAGCCCAGATACATCATTATAGATACATCAATCAGGTTCCTGATTGCTTATTTGTACCCTATGACTATCATTAAGTGTTGTACCTTAGAATTCTTGATGATCTTTTTCTTTTATGTACACTGAGGGTATATGCATCAAGACAAATTCCTTGTGTGTCCAATCATACTTGGCCAATAAAAAATTCTATAAAATTTTATTCTATTCTATTCATTATACTGTAGATGCAGAGAAAAACATTATGAAAACTGTCTGTCTAAATCCAATTATTGTCACATTCGAAGACTATAGAACTAAATGAAATTCTTCTTGCAGGTCATTGCCTAAAAACTTCCAGCATGTCCTAGCCTTCAGTTTTGCCATTCAGGAGATCAACAGGAATGAGAACTTGTTACCCAACATCACCTTGGTCTCCAAGATATATGAGAATGGTTTTCAGGCAATGAGAGCCTCTGAGAGCCTTTTCACTCTCTTCTTTGTGGAAGGCCAGTGTCAGCTCAACTACAGAAAAGGAAAGGACCAAAACGTCATGGCTGTCATTGGTGATCTCCCTTCCCAAAACACCATCCAGATGGCCAACATCTTAAATGCCTACAAAGTTCCACAAGTAGGTATCTGGGCTCACATAAAGGTACAAGAAAAGAAAGGATGGTGGTTAAAAATGAAGAAAATCCCTCAAAAACAGCTGCAATATTGGGGAACTCATTTTAGAGTTTATTTATTTATTTACTTTGCCAGAGAAACGCAATGCATCAATTACTATTACAAGAGTAGTAATTCTTAAAAAGCCCAAACTTATTTAGTTTATAGAAATTGTACAGCTATCACTGTTTTGGACTACTACTTCTTCTTCTTCTTCTTCTTCTTCTTCTTCTTCTTCTTCTTCTTCTTCTTCTTCTTCTTCTTCTTCTTCTTCTTCTTCTTCTTCTTCTTCTTCTTGTATCACTTTGGGTTCTGGTTCTTGCTCTTCTGGCAGCCTCAACCATTGTTAATTGATATTGTAGTAGTGTATCTGATCATCTGATCTCTCCATCTTCTGGGTGTGCCTCATGTTCTTTGAACCTTTTGTACCTGCCACAAGAATTTTAAATATGTTTATCCTAATTATCTTAGCCTCATAATATAAAATGGAAGATGAATACTGTTAGATCCTTAATGAATAATCTGCCTCTCTTATTACTCATTCCTATCTGCTTTGCATCTCTACATAGTACAATCAAAGACTGAGATTATTTTGTCTAAAAAGGGATGAATGAAATGCTAATGATGGTCTGGTTGCAAAAGCTCTCAGTAAAGACTTGTTGATTTCCAGATTTAGTATTTATCTCAACCATCAAGATTTTTTATTGAAAAACAAGGTTCAAAATAAATACTTCCTTTTTAAAAAAAAATATATGTCTACAGAAGCAGTATGTAATCTAAAAGCACATCATTATTATTCCCACTCTGCAGCTCAGTTATGGTACTTTTGACCTGGCATTGAGTGATAAAAAGCAGTTTCCTTCTTTCTTCTGGATGACTCCAAATGAAAACCTCCAGTATGCTGGGATTATTCAGCTCCTGAAATATTTTGGATGGAATTGGATTGACCTGCTCATTCCAGAAGATGCCACTGGAGAGGGATTTCTCAGAATTCTGAGACCAAAATTCATTCAGAGTGATATTTGCATTTCTTTAATTCAATTTATTCCAAGATTGGCAAATTATGACCCAAGTACTTTACGGAAGAATAATCTAGGTAAAATAGGACACATCCTATGGTATAGTAAAACCAGTGTAATACTTGTTTATGGAGACATTCAATCTATAGAAGGCTTACGAGCAATTCTGGAATGCTATGAACTTGGTCAGAGGTTTCCAGTAGAGAGGGTTTGGGTCATAAGTGCTCTCTGGGATGTCACTTCGGTCTTTGAGCCTCAGAAATTCACCCCATTATCCTTCAATGGCAGCTTGTCGTTTGCCCTACACACAAATAGCGTACCAGGCTTTCAAGAGTTCCTTGAGAAGATAAATCCATATCAATCTAAAATGTCTTTTATACCTCATTTCTGGAGTTCTGCATTTATTTGTTCATTTCCAATACACAATATCTATGCACCAGGCAAAGGAAGCTGCACTGGGAGAGAGGATCTAAGGAGTCTTCCTGGAACTGTCTTTGAAATGGAGATGTCTGGGCAGAGCTACAGTATTTACAATGCTGTCTATGCTGTAGCACATGGTCTCCATGTTATGCATTCATCCAGAGCCAGGCAGAAAACAAGAGGCAATGGAGAGAAGTGGAATTTGCTGAAAGTCCAACCTTGGCAGGTGACTTATGGTTCCTTCTAATGTAGCCATAATAAAATGTTGATATCAATTTTTACAATATTCAAAATTCAATAACAGTATATATTTTACAACAGTCTGCATTTATCTGAAAGTGTCTGAACAAAACATGATTTCATTTAGGTAGGTAGGAAATTATGAGGTGGAGCCCGAGGGTAGAGTCAAATGCATCATCAGTTTGGTGTCTCTACACCTCCATAAGAGACCCAATTTCTCACTTCTCTGTTATCTTTTAGCTTCGTTTATCTCTGGAAAACCTCCATTTCAACAATAGTGCTGGGGAAGAAATAGTGTTCAATGAGAATGGAAACGTTGCAGCAGCATATGATATCATCAACTTGATTACTTTCCCCAATCGATCCTTTCAGAAGGTCCAAGTTGGAGGTATTGAACCTCAGCGTTCTCAAAAGGAAGATCTCACCATAAATACAACTGCCATTGTATGGAATCCCAAATATAAGCAGGCGAGTTAAACAAACCAACTAAAACATGGCAATATTTTCTCAATTTCTTGGATTTTTAACCAGTTATCTAAGAGCGGTTCCAAGTTGTTTGATATCTTCTCAAAGGCATTAGAACACTTTTGTATCCTGGAAAAATAAGAAGCTCTCAATTCTACATTATACGGTGACACTGAAGGGAAGATTTACCTTTCCTTAACAATTAATTGTTAATTAATATTAACAATTACAGTTATAATAATACAAACAGGAAAAGGAAATGTTTTGTGTGTGTGTGTGTGTGTGTGTGTGTGCGAAAATTAGCTGTTTCTTCCTTTTAATTGTTCAAACCCCCACTAACAGTTAAAAGGAAGAAACAGCTGCGATCACACATTGCTCCCAGAAGCACGAAGCTGAAGCCTGAAGATGACGAAAGAGAGTTCGTCAAACGCCGCCAAGACACTTCCAATTTTACACGGAGAAAACCCGAACAACCAAAGACCTATATACAAACACCGTGAAAACCTCAGAAAACAAATATATATATATATATATATATATATATATATATATATATATATATATATATATATATATATATATATATATATATATATATATATATATATATGTGTGTGTGTATGTATGTATGTATGTATGTATGTATGTATGTATATGGAGAGCGAGAGAGGGAGGGAGGGAGGGAGGTAATAGATAGATAGATAGATAGATAGATAGATAGATAGATAGATAGATAGATAGATAGATGGATAAACAGACAGACACAAACACAGACACAAACACAGAAACAGACAGACTGACAGATAGACAGACTTTTCCACTAATGAGTTCAATGTTTGAATCAGGTAAGACACAAAGCACAAAAACAGTCATCGCACCTATTTTCCACTTCAGGCCAATATAAACATCCCATTTCCCTAGAGTTTTGCAGGAAATGTTTCTCTTGCCACTTCCCTTAGCCAATTCAAAAATCTGGGGACAGCTTCTGGTCAATGAGAAATTCAGTGGGTTTTTTTCTCTTTTTCTCAGAGAACTGAAAAGCTTTTCAGCAGACATTGGTCCTTGTGTACTTTGAAATACAGACAAGATAGGACTATTGTGCCATCCCATACTACAGATGGATTTATACCAAACTTGGCCATCACCCACGTCCTGTGCTCACCACATTTGCAACACACTTCTAATTGTCAGATGGTTTTTTCATAACTGAGTATGTTCAGAAAAAGGGAGGCCACTGAAGCTGGACCATCTGCTTGTTTTGCTTCACCCATCCTTACATGGAAAATCAGGATTGCTCTTGAGTGGCATTGAGTGGTATTTACATACTGTGTAGGGGCCATGAATTGATTTGTACTCAAATTTCCAATAGCAGTTCAAAGATTTTTCAGATTTTAACTACTTCTCTGCCTGATTCTAGAAATCAATCCTAGGAATTCCAAATTTTGCATTTATAGAAATGACAAGAAACTGGTTTTCTTTAGGATTTATTGCTGACTGCTGATTCATATTGACTGCTGACTGATTGATTCAAAGATTATAATCCATTTTAATTCCCAACTCTGGCCATACCAATAGACACCACCTTCTTCCACCTGTGTAGAAAGCTGCCATCCTGGGTACCGGAAATTGATTAAGGAGGGGAAACAGGTTTGCTGCTATGATTGTGTTGAGTGTTCAGAGGGAAGCATTTCCACCATGATTGGTAAGAAAAAAATATGTATATTTCTTTAAAAGTACATTGTACTCTAACCAAGTTTGGGTTCTTGAATATAGGTTTAAAGAAGAGCATAGATTGTTTGGGATCTCTCATCAGCCTTGTTTATGGTTTTTAGATTCCAAGCAATGTGAGAGGTGTCCAGAAGAACAATATTTTAAGAGGTTTATTCTCTCCCAAAATTCTCTTCAGGAATGAATAATTATTTAAAACTTAACTCAATTCAATTTGTAGAATTTTTAGAAATTTTATTTATGTTTTTTAGATTCCAAGCAATGTGAGAGATGTCCAGAAGAACAATATCCAAATGAGAAACACCATCAATGTATTCCCAAAATTATGGCCTATTTATCGTACAATGAAATCCTGGGAGAAATCCTGACTGGCTTTGCTGTTTCTTTTGCTGTCATCACAGTTGTGGTGATGGGGACATTCATCTTCCACCAGAACA
The DNA here is from genome assembly GCF_028640845.1 of Ahaetulla prasina. Lineage (NCBI taxonomy): Eukaryota > Metazoa > Chordata > Lepidosauria > Squamata > Colubridae > Ahaetulla > Ahaetulla prasina. The sequence goes on from NC_080542.1 coordinate 18,377,273, forward strand.
CTCCCATCGTCAAAGCCAACAACTGGGATATCACCTGCGCCCTGCTTGTCTCGCTCCTGCTGTGTTTTCTTTGCTCCTTCCTCTTCCTCGGATGTCCAGGAACAGTCACATGTCTGCTCCGACAAGCAGTTTTTGGAGTTGTCTTCTCCATTGCGGTGTCTTGTGTCTTAGCCAAAACCATCACTGTGGTTTTGGCCTTCATGGCCACAAAGCCAGGGAACCGCATGAGGTTGTGGGTGGGAAAAAGGCTGTCCGTCTCAGTCATTGCTTTTTGCTCCCTTATTCAAACAAGCATCTGTACTGTCTGGTTGACCATTTCTCCTCCTTTCCCAGAGTTGGACATGCATTCCCAGGTGGATGAGATCTTAGTGCAGTGCAACGAAGGCTCAGAGATAATGTTTTATGTTGTACTGGGCTACATGTGGCTTCTGGCCCTCATCAGCTTCACGGTGGCCTTCTTTGCCCGGAAGTTGCCCAACACTTTCAATGAAGCCAAGCTCATCACCTTCAGCATGCTGGTCTTCTGCAGCGTTTGGGTGTCCTTTGTGCCCACCTACTTGAGCACCAAAGGGAAATCCATGGTGGCTGTGGAAGTCTTCTCTATCTTGGCCTCAAGTGGTGGCTTATTAGGTTGCATTTTCCTGCCCAAGTGCTACATTATCATGCTGAGGCCAGAGCTGAATAGCAGAGAGCAGCTAGTTAGGAAAAAGACTGGTGTGATATCAAGGGAGCATGAATGATACCTAAATTTCTCTGATTTGGATGAAAATTTTCCGAATTTTATTTAGAAATAATTGTCTTCTTCAATTTTTTAATTGCAATAGAATTTAGACTTGTATATAGACTTGTTAAATGGGTGACAGTGACCAAGGTTCAATCTGTCCAAACTGTCTTTCCCAGTGTAATTTTGTTAATTGTAAAGAAATGTTAGGTTAACCTTGATGAAGGAACAGACATCATGGGAGAGTAAAAAGTGAGAAAAAAATTCAGAGTAACCCCATTTTAATTCTGTTTAATTCATCTAGGATCAAAGAAGTTCAGGCAGGCTTTTAAGATAGCCCACAACAATAATGGTGCACCATTGCAATAAGACAAAAAATGAATCTGACTGAATACAGATAACAGCCTATATAAGTAATTCCCATGCTTTAGGGTAGTTAAAAGAATAGACATTTCCCACCACCCTCGGGTGTCCCTGGTCATGTTAGCAGTCATTCCAGTGGCAGCTTTCCCCTCTGTCTCAGCAGACGTTCGTTGTCATGACTTTGGTTCTCAGGCTGAGCCTGGTCAATGTTTTGTCTAGCAGGTTAAGGCACCACATTCCAAGACTTTCTTACTCCATTCCCTTCCCCCAAGAATGGCAACTGAGAAACAAAATAAAAGAAAGGACAGAGTCTGCCGAAGTCATTCTGACAGTTGACAGCTACATCCGGTGGGACTCAGGAGAAGAGTCTTCTCTACGGTGGCTCCCTCGCTTTGGATTATGATCCCCACAGAGAGTAAATTGTCCCCCATATTGATATTCTTTTACAAGGCCCTGAAGACCTGGTTTGCCAATGGGCATGGAGAACCCAGAGTGAGATGGGGCCTATCAAGTGGTTTATCTGATTGATTATAATCACCAGGATGATGGAGTCTATTGCTTTTATTGTTTATATATTGGTTTTGTATTTTTTAAGTTATCCAGAATCACTGAATGAGTGGGCAGCCATAAAAATGTACATAAATAATGCAAACACAGCTATCCAGATGATGTCAATGTCCTGACTCAAGATCCATTCAAAACTCAATGAGGAGGAACAGAATCAGATTACATGAGACTGTGGACCTGCAGCTTGAGATCCTCCTAGATCAGTAGTGGGATTCAAATCCTGGCGCTACCGGTTCGCTATTAGGAGCGCGTGGGTGCATAAATAAATAAATGGCCTCTTCCTACCAAAAGCCAGCATTTCTGTCCTCCAGAGGGCCTCCAGGGGGTAGGGAAGGCAGTTTTGGCCCCTCCCCCAGGCTCATAGAAAGGCTCTAGAGCCTGGAGAGAGTAAAAAATGGGCCTTTCCCACCCCTCCAGGCCCTCCTGAGGTAAAAAAAACCAGCCTATTTCCCTACTGTCGGTGGGCCCAGAAGCCCCAAAACTTAATTGGCTAGTGCACACATGCATGCTGGAGCTGAGCTCGCGTGCCCACCTATATGGCTATGCGAGCCACCTGTGCATCCCCTAACATCCTAAATCTTATAGCAATGTTCCATGATCTAAAGTTCACAGAGAAGAGGAGATCAACCCAGTGGGATTCTCCTGGTTCTACCCAGTTGATGTCAACCGGTAGCTGGGGCTATGGGAGGCTCCGCCCACCCTCCCAGACATTATCACGTCCTTTTTTTATGTGCTGTGCATGCGCAGAAGCTCCTGTGCATGTGCGGAGTTGGCATGCTCCTGGAGATGGTTGCTCACATTTGCAAACTGGTTGTTATGATAAGTCAATACCACCCCCCTGGCTGCAAGCCCCAATCAAGTCACCATCTCCTCGCAGAAGATCCCAGCACCATGAGGTATGTGTGCCTGTTTGCTTGAGGCCGAGAAGGAGGATAAGACTTGGCAACTTTTCTGCTTCCCTCTCTTCTGTCACTAGCCAGGCAAGTGAGCAGTCTCCTGACTAGTGAAGCAAGTGTCCTCCCAGCTGGGCCATGCTAACATGTCCTGCCACGACCGCAGCCACAGCCTTGCTCGCTGTTGGACTCGCCAGCTCTGATGGTTGCAGCTATGTGGGCCCCCCCCCAGGTATGGTGAGTCCCGAATTGGGACTTTACAGCATGCTTTTCACTCCAAGTAGCCCAGACTTTAAAACGTATGGCGGGGGTGGAGGAGCAATCCTTCTTAACAACCTCAAAATTGAGTTGCAAGTCTGGGTTTGCTGCACGAGAGCTGGAAGTCTGGTACTCCGGTGCACTCATTTCTGTTTTCCTCTATGACTGGCCTTGGAAAAAGCCTGCCCTCACAATCGCATGTCTGCAGCCAGATCTGGGCTTGCAGCTTTCGTGTGGGGAACTCAGGCTTGCAGCAACAGTTTTGAGCTTGTTAAGAAGGACCATTCCTCAGATCTTGGAGGTTAAATGAAAATTTGTTTAGACATGAAGAAAATGTAAAGGAATGTAAAAGACAAATGAAATTTTTTTTTGTTATGAATATGTATAGGGGTACATCTATAGAAATGGTTTGGGATGCAAGTAAAGCATATATGAGGGGAATTTTAATATATATGAATAACAAACATAGACTTAAACAGCAGAAGCAGTGTATGGATTTAGAAGAGGAAATAAAAAAGAAAGAGCAATTACTCATACTTAATCCAGGAGATAAGAAAGTTAAAGAAACAATAAATATACTACGAGGGCAGTTTAACATGTTGATAGTAGATCAGGTGGCAACTAATTTACAATATGTTAAGCATAATACATTTTGTAATACTAATAAACCAGGCAGGTGGTTATCATATTCAATAAGAAAAAAACAGAAATCACGTACTATTGGAAAGATAGAATATAAAGGTAAAGAGGTATATCAACAGAATATGATCAAAAAAGCCTTTTTAGAATTTTATACAAAGTTATATGCTAGTGATTCAATTCAAGGTATAGATATAGATAAATATTTACAGGAAGAGAATACTGGTGAACTTACGCCAGAACAAAGGGAAGGACTGAATCAACCTATAACTTCTGATGAAATTATCTTAGCAATTAAACAATTAAAAACAGGTAAAGCTCCAGGAACAGATGGATTAACTGCTGCCTATTATAAAAATTTACAGTTTGAGATGGTGGAACCGCTCAAGGATTTATTTAATAAAATTCAATCTGGAGGAGATATAACTCCTTCCTGGAGAACGGCTTTTTTTTTAATTTGCATTTATATCCCGCCCTTCTCTGAAGACTCAGGGCGGCTTACACTATGTCAAGCAATAGTCTTCATCCATTTGTATATTATATACAAAGTCAACTTATTGCCCCCAACAGTCTGGGTCCTCATTTTACCTACCTTATAAAGGATGGAAGGCTGAGTCAACCTTGGGCCTAGTGGGACTTGAACCTGCAGTAATTGCAGGCAGTTGTATTAATAACAGACTGTCTTAGCAGTCAGAGCCACACAGAGCCCTTTTATTTCATTGATATCAAAGGAGGATCAAGACTGTAGTAAACCAGAAAACTATAGGCCAATATCACTTTTGAATACCGATTACAAGATTTTTGCTAAAATACTAGCAAATAGATTAATGTTAGTTATGCAACAAAGGATTCATAATGATCAATCAGGATTTATAAAAGGGAGACAAATGAGAAATAATGCAAGACAAATTGTAAATTTATTGGAATATTTGAAAAGAAACAACCAAGTCCCGGCAGCGCTCTTTTTCTTGGATGTGGAGAAGGCATTTGATTGATTGAACTGGCAATTTTTATTTAAAATAATAGAAAAGATGCAGTTTGGGGAATATTTTATACAAGCAATTAGAGCAATATATCAGAGACAAACAGTACAAATAATAGCTAATGGTAGTTTAACAGAAGTTTTAAGAATTGAAAAAGGGACAAGGCAGGGATGTCCTTTGTCTCCATTGTTGTTTATTTTAACTTTAGAACTTTTATTGAATAAAATACATGGGTCAAATAAAATAAAGGGAATTAAAATTAGACACCAAGATTATAGATTAAGAGCATTTGCAGATGACTTGGTTGTTACTTTATCCCAACCAACACAATTGATTATATACTTGATGGATATAATTAATCAATATGGGAAGGTATCTGGATTTAAAGTAAATCAACAAAAGACAAAAATAATAACTAAAAATATGACTATATATCAAAAAGAAGAATTAGAAAGAATAACGGGATTTGAAATAGTAAAAAAGGTTAAATATCTAGGAGTATATATTACAGCTTCAAATGTGAAATTATATAAAAATAATTATGAAGTGTTATGGCAAAAAGTGCAGAAGGAAATGGAGAACTGGAAAAAGTTACAATTATCTTTATTGGGAAGAATAGCAGTAAGAAAAATGAATGTTTTGCCCAGGTTTTTATTTTTGTTTCAAATGATACCAATACTTTTAAAAGATGCAAATTTGAAGGAATGGCAAAAAGAAATTAACAATTTTATACGGGTGGGTACAAGACCGAGAATAAAGTTAAAAATAATACAGGATACACGTGAAAGAGGGTGGGTCTCAAAATGCCTAATTTGAGATTATACTATGAAGCAGTTGCCCTATCATTAATTAGTGATTGGTTTAATTCAACAGAAGAAAGAATATTAAATATAGAGGGTTATGATTTGCTATATGGATGGCATGCTTACTTACTATATGATAAAAAAGTGGATAAAGTTTTTAAAACTCACATACTTAGAAATGCTTTGTTGCGGGTTTGGGAAAAGGATCAATACAAGTTAGACTATAAAATACCCATATGGGCAATTCCCAGACATGCGATAGAGAATATAAGTACAGAACAAAAACAGGAGGTGGTTACTTATAAAGAGCTTCTTTTTATGGAAAAGGGTAAACTACAATTGAAATCTTTAAATACAATGAAAGAGGAAAGGATAATTCATACTTGGTTTCGGTATGGACAGCTGCAAGCTAGATGGAAAGAAGACCAGAAAATTGGTATCATGCAAAACGAGGAAAACTTGGTAAAACAAATTAGAGATCAAAGTCAATTGCCTATTAAAAGGTTGTATAATGTATTGATAGAAATAGATTCAGAAACGGAATAAGTTAAGGACTGTATGATAAAATGGGCACAAAATATACAGGAACCTATAATGATGGAAACTTGGGAGAACATTTGGGTTAGAAATGTTAAATTTACACAAGCACAAAATTTAAGAGAAAATTTTTACAAAATGTTTTATAGATGGCATTTAGATCCTAAAAAACTAGCATGTATGTATCCGAACTTGCAAGCTAAATGTTGGAGATGTGATTGTGATGATGATACTTATTATCATATATGGTGGACATGTAAAAAAATCAAATCATTTTGGATAAAAATGTGGTGGATTATGCAAAATATTTTGAAAAAGAAGTTAAAGTTTACTCTGCAGTTGTTTTTACTGGGTATAATTACGGATTGTACGGTAATAGAGAGTAAACTGATTTTAAATTTAATATCAGCAGCTAGACTATTGGTAGCACAATACTGGAAGAAGGAACAATTGCCTACAATTGAAGAATGGATATTAAAAGTAGCAAACTTAGCAGAGATGGCAAAAATTTCAGCGTATTTGAAAGACTATTCACAAGAAAGATACATATTGGAATGGAGCAGATGGATTGATTATATTCAAAATAAGTATCAGACTAAGAAGTATCAAATAAGAAAGAAAGAAAAAAAGAAAGAAGGAAAAGCAATAGATGCAATCTACATAGACTTCTGCAAAGCTTTTGATTCAGTAGTACATGATAAACTACTCCTCAAACTAAAATCCTACGGCATTTCGGGACATCTTCACAACTGGATAAATGCCTTCCTGTCAAACAGACAACAAGTGGTCAAAATTGGCAACGCTATATCTAATCCTGTTCCTGTCAAAAGTGGCATTCCGCAAGGTAGTGTTCTTAGACCAACACTCTTCATACTATATATAAATGATCTCTGCGACCTCATCTCAAGTTATTGTGTTCTCTTTGCTGACAATGTCAAACTATTTAATACCATTAATAATACTTCTACCCTTCAAGAAGACCTCGACTTAATTTCCAATTGGTCTAAAACTTGGCAACTCCAAATCTCAACCAGCAAATGCTCAGTCTTACATATTGGAAAAAAGAACCCTAACATCAAGTACAAACTTGATGGACATTACCTAACTGATGACCCCCACCCTTTCAAAGATCTTGGAGTTCTCATATCAAATGACCTTAATGCCAAAGCTCACTGCAACTACATAGCGAAAAAAGTCCTAAGAGTTGTAAACCTAATTTTATGCAGCTTCTTTCCTAAAAACTCTACACTAGAGCATACAAAACATTTGCCAGACCTATTCTTGAATACAGCTCATCTGTTTGGAACCCATACCACATCTCTGACATAAATACAATAGAAAGAGTCCAGAAATATTTTACTAGAAGAGTTCTTCACTCCTCCGAAAACAACAAAATACCTTATACCAACAGACTTGAAATCCTGGGATTAGAAAACTTACAACTCCGTCGACTTCGAAATGACCTGTGTTTAACACACAAAATCATCTATTGCAATATCCTTTCTATAAAAGACTACTTCAGCTTCAATCGCAATATTACAAGAGCAAAAAATAGATTCAAGCTAAATGTCAACCGCTTCAAACTTGATTGCAGAAAATATGACTTTTGTAACAGAGTTGTTAATGCTTGGAACTCATTACCTGACTCCATAGTCTCTACTCAAAATCCCAAAATCTTCAACCAAAAACTGTCTACTATTGACCTCATTCCATTCCTAAGAGGGCTATAAGGGGCGTGCATAAGAGCACAAAAGTGCCTACCATTCCTGTCCTATTGTTCCCTTCATCATAGCAAATTGATATAGTTAATGCATATTTTTTTTACATATATGTATATATTTTCTTCAAAATATGTTGTTTTATCTATGACAATTGTTTGTGTATACTGTTGTGACAAAAAGAAATAAAATAAAAAAAATAGCTTATGAATGAATAGAATCTAAGAATTATACTTATATTCTTTTTTATATATATAAAAAGGGAGTTAAGGTTCCAAGGAATGGAGCGGAGTCTATGGATAGTTAGTGTAGTCTAGTTTAGGATTGTTAAATATTATACCCTGTATTTTGCTCCGGGAAGTCCGGGGGTGGGGGGACTGGGGAAAGGGGGAGGGGGAGGGGGGAGAGGTTGAGGGAGGGGTAAAGGGAGAATTTGCAAAAACTTTTTAATAAAAAAAAAAGGACCGCTCCTCCATCACAGACATGTGTTTTCAAGTCCGGGCTGCTTGGAGTGAAAAGCATGCAATATGTTGGCACTCCCGGGATTCCCTGCACAAGCGCTGAAAGAAAATTGCCCAAGCTCCCAATGCCTGAATTGGCGAGCTGGAAGAAAGATTTGCTGATGTGCTAGTGAGTACATATGGACTGAGTAGACTTTTTGCTCCAACCCCCCTCCCCATCCCGATCCAGCATGGTGCAGAAAATGGGGCGTTTCCATCGGCCCTTCTCTTTTTTAGCCTTCTTTGCCTGTATTAAGCAGGCAGGCAATACTCCTTAAATGGGCTTTTATTTTGCCAGCCCAAGGGCAGGGTGGGGGGAGGTAGGAAATCGACCTGTCTCTGCAGTATCGGTCATATGACTGCGTGGGCATGGCTAACAACATCACTCACAGCAAGCTGCCGCCCCACCTTGCCATGAGTGATGTTGAGTTAGCCACACCCACCCAGTCATATGACCACCTAGCCACACCCACCTAGCCACGTCCACAGAACCGGTTGTTAAACTATTTGAATCCCACCACTGGGTCAACCTCTGCTCCAAGTCACCTGAAGGCAGGACGAGAAACAATGGATGAAACTAATCAAGGAGAGAAGCAACCTAGAACTAAAGAGAAATTTACTGAAAGTTAGAACTAGAAGACTTCTAAGGTCCCTTCCAATTCTGTTATTCTGTCATTTTCTTTTATTTCTATAATTCTGGTACTTTACAAATAAAAAACACAAATAATATTCTTTCGAGATACTTTGAGGAGGGGTGGAGAATTCGTGTCTACTGTATATCCTGAATGGTATTTGCTCCACTTTATGGAACATCCAGCAGGATCTTTGAGAGGAAGGCAAGTATTCCTTTGAAAGAAATTCTGATATGCCTTTCAAGGTTTTTTTTAACATGATTGTATTCAGGATATTCTGAATATTTTTTTTCCAATTTAGATACGAATTAAAACTGGTTTAGCATGACTCTTATTTATACTTCTGTCTTGATTAATGATATTTCAGGTGCTGGAATATAGCTGTTGAATGTTGCCTTGCAGACATGGTTTTCCATGTGCCTGTTTTACATACCTTTCAAGGTTTTTTTTAACATGATTGTATTCAGGATATTCTGAATATTTTTTTTCCAATTTAGATACGAATTAAAACTGGTTTAGCATGACTCTTATTTATACTTCTGTCTTGATTAATGATATTTCAGGTGCTGGAATATAGCTGTTGAATGTTGCCTTGCAGATATGGTTTTCCATGTGCCTGTTTTACATACCTTTCAAGGTTTTTTTTAACATGATTGTATTCAGGATATTCTGAATATTTTTTTTCCAATTTAGATACGAATTAAAACTGGTTTAGCATGACTCTTATTTATACTTCTGTCTTGATTAATGATATTTCAGGTGCTGGAATATAGCTGTTGAATGTTGCCTTGCAGACATGGTTTTCCATGTGCCTGTTTTACATAAGAATTCATCTGATGATAAGAAAAACTCACAATTTTAATTTTAATAACATTGTTCCTCTATATTTTTTATTTTGTATCCAAAACCTGGTTAAATGAATCAATTGAAAATAGCAGCCTGAACATTCCAGGGTTTCAGATTGAACGATCAGACAGGATTCCAGAAACCTCTGGTAAAAAGAAAGGAGGAGGCTTATGCCTATGTATTAATAGAAACTGGTGTCTAGATTTTAAAATAATTTACAAATTCTGTGACAACAATTTAGAGACTTTAATTATCAACTGCAAACCTTACTATTCACCTCGTGAATTTTCCTCATTTCTTCTAATTGCTGTTTATGTCCCACCACAAGCCTGTGTAAACAAGGCATTACAAACTCTAGCTGACCAAATCATGGAGGCTGAAGCCAAACACCCTGATTCACTGGCCATTGTTTTGGGAGATCTAAACAAGGCATTACGAACTCTAGCTGACCAAATCATGGAGGCTGAAGCCAAACACCCTGATTCACTGGCCATTGTTTTGGGAGATCTAAACAAGGCATTACGAACTCTAGCTGACCAAATCATGGAGGCTGAAGCCAAACACCCTGATTCACTGGCCATTGTTTTGGGAGATCTAAACAAGGCATTACGAACTCTAGCTGACCAAATCATGGAGGCTGAAGCCAAACACCCTGATTCACTGGCCATTGTTTTGGGAGATCTAAACAAGGCATTACGAACTCTAGCTGACCAAATCATGGAGGCTGAAGCCAAACACCCTGATTCACTGGCCATTGTTTTGGGAGATCTAAACAAGGCATTACGAACTCTAGCTGACCAAATCATGGAGGCTGAAGCCAAACACCCTGATTCACTGGCCATTGTTTTGGGAGATCTAAACAAGGCATTACGAACTCTAGCTGACCAAATCATGGAGGCTGAAGCCAAACACCCTGATTCACTGGCCATTGTTTTGGGAGATCTAAACAAGGCATTACGAACTCTAGCTGACCAAATCATGGAGGCTGAAGCCAAACACCCTGATTCACTGGCCATTGTTTTGGGAGATCTAAACAAGGCATTACGAACTCTAGCTGACCAAATCATGGAGGCTGAAGCCAAACACCCTGATTCACTGGCCATTGTTTTGGGAGATCTAAACAAGGCATTACGAACTCTAGCTGACCAAATCATGGAGGCTGAAGCCAAACACCCTGATTCACTGGCCATTGTTTTGGGAGATCTAAACAAGGCATTACGAACTCTAGCTGACCAAATCATGGAGGCTGAAGCCAAACACCCTGATTCACTGGCCATTGTTTTGGGAGATCTAAACAAGGCATTACGAACTCTAGCTGACCAAATCATGGAGGCTGAAGCCAAACACCCTGATTCACTGGCCATTGTTTTGGGAGATCTAAACAAGGCATTACGAACTCTAGCTGACCAAATCATGGAGGCTGAAGCCAAACACCCTGATTCACTGGCCATTGTTTTGGGAGATCTAAACAAGGCATTACGAACTCTAGCTGACCAAATCATGGAGGCTGAAGCCAAACACCCTGATTCACTGGCCATTGTTTTGGGAGATCTAAACAAGGCATTACGAACTCTAGCTGACCAAATCATGGAGGCTGAAGCCAAACACCCTGATTCACTGGCCATTGTTTTGGGAGATCTAAACAAGGCATTACGAACTCTAGCTGACCAAATCATGGAGGCTGAAGCCAAACACCCTGATTCACTGGCCATTGTTTTGGGAGATCTAAACAAGGCATTACGAACTCTAGCTGACCAAATCATGGAGGCTGAAGCCAAACACCCTGATTCACTGGCCATTGTTTTGGGAGATCTAAACAAGGCATTACGAACTCTAGCTGACCAAATCATGGAGGCTGAAGCCAAACACCCTGATTCACTGGCCATTGTTTTGGGAGATCTAAACAAGGCATTACGAACTCTAGCTGACCAAATCATGGAGGCTGAAGCCAAACACCCTGATTCACTGGCCATTGTTTTGGGAGATCTAAACAAGGCATTACGAACTCTAGCTGACCAAATCATGGAGGCTGAAGCCAAACACCCTGATTCACTGGCCATTGTTTTGGGAGATCTAAACAAGGCATTACGAACTCTAGCTGACCAAATCATGGAGGCTGAAGCCAAACACCCTGATTCACTGGCCATTGTTTTGGGAGATCTAAACAAGGCATTACGAACTCTAGCTGACCAAATCATGGAGGCTGAAGCCAAACACCCTGATTCACTGGCCATTGTTTTGGGAGATCTAAACAAGGCATTACGAACTCTAGCTGACCAAATCATGGAGGCTGAAGCCAAACACCCTGATTCACTGGCCATTGTTTTGGGAGATCTAAACAAGGCATTACAAACTCTAGCTGACCAAATCATGGAGGCTGAAGCCAAACACCCTGATTCACTGGCCATTGTTTTGGGAGATCTAAACAAGGCAAACTTAAGGAAAGAGCTACCAAAATACTTTCAGCATGTCAATTGTCCCATCAGAGGCAAGAATACTCTAGACCATTGCTACACAACACTAAAAGATACCTATCGGTCTTTACCACGT